>NW_025943362.1:0-700 GCF_000764305.2 Hyalella azteca | reverse complement strand
ATGGTGCATGGTGCAGCCGGAAGTTAGACCAGTTGACGAATGTTTACCACTGAGTGAGGGTGTGTAGGCCGGCCGTTCCTCCTTCTTGGGTACTGTGTTCATAGACTCCATATGACGTTGGTCATTTATAATGACCTTTGAATTGCACCATGTGTCGGAATATACCGCCTTTACCCTATGCGGTCAGGAAGATGTGCCAGGTGCGCGGGAATTTTTATCATCATTGCATCAATTTGCGCCGTGTGCCGTAATATGCTGGTAAACAAGTGCACCGTGCGCCAGCCTGCGCCGTGCTAATAAAGTTGTTTAAAGATGAATGCGCGGCAACGCTATCGCACACAAACAAATATCTGCATCACGTTGACTAGATTTCTAACGTGTTAACTCAGGTTCTAAGAGTCGGCAATGTTCCCAATAATTATTCATAGATCACAATTTGGTTGGAAATTAATTACAAAACTGAATAATAGAAGGCGACAATCCACATGGCTTGAGATTGGCTCCTTTTAACAAAGGACTTACTTGGTTAAGATACGGCGCAGCACCAACGTAGGTATTAGCGCCCGACGAGGACTGACTTTGGCAAATAGTACAAACCCGAATGTCAATGTCAGGAATACGTTGCGTTTCCGACCATGGTGGAATTCTGACAAGAGAGGTACTTATGGCGCTCGGGGGGGAGGGGGGTGCTCCGGGGGGG
>NW_025943361.1:0-661 GCF_000764305.2 Hyalella azteca | reverse complement strand
TAGCAAATTACGGACCAGGCAATAAGTCCAGCAGCTATCTCAATCAATCGTCAGTTATGGAAAGATCTGGTTCCAAAGGCCGGATCCCTTGTGAACCAAGTCACGAACATTTCAAGAATCGGCAACAGGCAATGGGCCTATTTCTTCAGTGCCGACACTTGTATTTTATTCTATTCTAACGTCATTGTCATCAGAATTGGTACATCAAATAACCGCTTATTACGATTTACGAGATGATGATTACTAATATTCCTAAGAGGCATTAGTGCGGGAATCATAAACAAAGGAGAAATAAAATGATATTATTGTTCCTAAGGTTTATCAAAATTCGGTGCGAGAACGTCTTTGCATTTTCGAAAATATTCTTTGCGAGACTGCATCTACGAAGTGCATTTCGTTAAAGTGATAGTCATTTGACTTCGAAAGCGGTTGTTATAAACAAACATGTTGTAGGGCTTCTTGCGTATGTAAGCCTGAAAATTTGCGAATCTGCATTCAAAATAACTGTTAATAGTTAATAAGAGAGGCAATAATATTCCTTGTGGCATAATCATATAATTGAATAGGATTTTCCATATATTATGTTGATTGCCACTAGTGTGGGGGGGAACGAATTATGTCAATCATGGCACGAAATGATAAATAACATGATAATTTAATT
>NW_025943360.1:0-548 GCF_000764305.2 Hyalella azteca | reverse complement strand
TGATGACGATGTGGTAACCTGATAATATGGTAACCTGATGACAATATGGTAACCTGATGACGATGTGGTAACCTGATAATATGGTAACCTGATGAGGGTATGGTAAACTGATGGCCTGTTAGCAACCTAATTCATATACAATACACTCACATCAACAATTTTCTTATTTTCTTATTCTTGCCAGCTATCTTTGTGTATGAGTGAACAGCAAAAAAATCTGATTTATTCTGTAGCTTGCCTGCATCTATGATACAAAAAGGCAAAACAAATACGTTTGCGCTAGATTTTTTAGCTATGTAGTAGCTTACAATAGACAAATTTATGACAGCCGTAAAAATCCATTATCTAAAAATCGCAATAAATTATCTTTTGGAATTATCGAGAGAATTTTCCAGACGAATACACCTTGAGATATGGCCAGTACATTTCATCAGATATACAGACATAAACAAATGAATGTCGATCGTTAAGCTTATGTGTAGTCGATGTTGAGGACAAAGTATTCTGTTAATTCGACTAGTTGTGTTAATAATCTCCTAATTAAATCT
>NW_025943359.1:0-27117 GCF_000764305.2 Hyalella azteca | reverse complement strand
TGCGAGGTCTGGTTGATTTTTAGCGATTTTTTTAAAAAATCCCCACTCGTTGGGGATTGGTGTCTTCCCCATGGGGAATTTCGGGAATCGGACCGTTGATTCGTCAATAGGAAATCAAGCTCTATTATGAGCCAAAATTTCAGCTTCCTGGCAGGCCTGGAACATAGGAAATGCTACCAAAAGCCTACATTTTGTGAGAGGTACGGAAGTTGGATGGCAGTCCTCGTCCTTGTCCAGATAGGATTTCTGTACTAGGGGCGGGGGTTCGTTTTAGTGATTTCTTCGAAATTTTTTTTCGAGTCCCCACGCGTGTAACCAGGAGGATGTTGTGAACAATGTATTTGAGTGTTGTAAAGTTTGCACCCCAAATGTTGGCGGACAAAGCTGCAGTGAAATGACTAGTAACTGAATTTACGAAGAAAGAAAAAGTCAATCTTTGAGAAGTTTGGATGGTTGTTAGACTGCTGACTATTTGAGGAAAAAAAAAACAATAAAATAAATAACGAATATCGATGTCCCTACAAATGTAGTACTTTTTGAACTTCCTTTATACTACATAGATAGGAAAAATGTTGACGTTTATGTGTTATATTGCGTTATATTTATATATATATATATTTATACTTATATATTTTGCGTTTATGCGTTATGTGTTATATTTAGTTTTGTAATATTTCAATTAGTTTTGCTACTAAAACAGTTTTACGCAGTGTCAGAGGACTGTCCCGAGTTACCCTGCTTGTCCCGAGTAGCCCCAGTTGATGGTACTGTCAAACAGGATAATAAGGGATGGTTTTGAGCGTTTTTTGTTAATAACTTCTTACCATGGAACATTTCCGAAACTAATTTGGGCTCATTTTGAAGCTGCTAGGGCTATTGAATGGCATCTCCAAAAAATTCCATTCCTATGCTATATGTGAGGCGCCAGACGCAAAATAAAAGCTTCCCAAGTTACCCCTGGAAATGGGGTAATCCTTAATACTTGCAATAAAACTTAATTTTAAAATGTTTGAAGCATGCAGAGTGTACTCATTAGTTACTAACAGTACTCTGAAGTCTTCCTCTTTCAATGTAGATGTAGAATAAATGACATTTTATGTGATTTTTTACTTGTTTTTCCTTTATTGATATATTTCTATATTACTATATTCATTAATTACCATGTTATTGATATGATATTACCATATCCATGAACATGCCATTGAGCATTTACTATGACCTTTTTCACTGCAAGCTTAATATCAGCAGCCATATAGCATTTCTTTTGTATCTGTAAGCTTACAGGATGGCTTGTTATTTCACACATTTTAATTGAGTTAAGTGAAATTCACTATAAAAAATCATAAAAAACATACCCAAAACAGACGGGAACGTGTTAGTGACAACCATCATATATTTTGGAGAAATAAATTATAGTTTAGGTCAATTACTTTTCATTCTATGATGCCCAGTACACAATTCTATATATGACATTCTATGCAAAATTTTGTGATGACCAATGATGTACTAATTTTTTGATACAGGAATTTTTTTTTTTTTTGCTGAGCAAGGTAAATGTAATCAAAATTCTTCGTTGTTAATCAATTTTATTTTGTTAACTGGAGCCTTTGCTAACTGAGGTTCTACCGTAAATGCGTTTTTAAGTGTTTCCCTTATTACCTCGGCTGGGTGTCCCTTATTACCTTGTCGCGCAGAAATGGCTGCCATTTTTGGGGGGAATGAGATAGGCAAATTCCATCAATCGTGTTTTCAAGCTGACACCTGTGTGACACCAACTTTTATATAAGTAAAATTTTTTAATACAGCAAATATTTTTTTGCTCTGGACCTTAGTAGAGGTAGTCTTCCAAATCTCACTTTTCACACTTTTTTTCAGTGATTTTTTAGAGATAGTTAATGTATGATTTCTTAACTAGCTTTATACATAATAAATACGGTAGTAAAAATGTTGAAGTTTATGCCACTATTTTTAGTTTTGCAATATTTTGATTAGTTTAGCTGTTACAACATTTCTATGAAATGAAGGACGCGCATCCTGATTTACCCCGCCCGTCCCTAATTACCCAGTTTGACGGTATCAATCAAATGTTCACAAATGTATCGATCAATTAATATCTGCTGTGTCAAGTGGACTGCCAGCATCAAAGCAGTACATTATTCTACACGCAGTAAAGACAGTACCTACTAAATGTACCATAACTTTCTAATTGCTAAAGCATAATTCCATCACTGTTCTGGCAATTAGTACATCTGTCAGGGATTAAAAATTTCCATTGGGATATAGCAGGAATCTCGCAGTTCCAAAAATGGTTGGAAAGCTCTAGTTGTAATTTGAAAGGTGGATGTTTTCCAAACTAGGACACAAATGTGTCATGGGCTATCATAACTGAAAAATTAGGCAAAAACTACCCATGAATCAGAAAAAAATGCATGTGAATTGGCCAATTTTGCCCATTCTTATAGTATAGGCTTAGGCTATAGCTCTTGCCCAATTTCTTTGTTGAAAAAAAGAAAAGCACCTAATTTTGTCTGCAATTTTTAGAAATTACTTGTGAAACAATTGTTTTTATCCAGCATTTTAGGAAAATTCTGCCCAATATTCCAAATTGGTGGGCTATTATAAACCAATAATGACAATATATATAGATTGGCCATTGTGTTGCAAAGTTTATGTTTTACGCCTGAACTGTCATGAGAATTTTTGAGCACTCATCCCTGCTGTTTGAGTTTGCCAAAACTATCATAACCTTCCAGATTACTTTTCAGAAATACATGCAGAGTTATGTCAAGAGATATCTTTTGGCTAGATTTTCTAGATATATGCAGATTTTGATGCAAATGTTATGTCAAATGTCAAAGATCTTCAGATATATGCACACTATAGGCTATGCCCTAGGCTAAGAAGAAGATAAAAAAAATTCCAACTTATAGTTATTACTGAAATATCATGCTTCCCAATCTGTATTATTAGGCAGAATTTACCAATAATTTTAGTGACAACTAGTTTTGTGGTAAACTTTTATAAAATTACAAGTAAAATATATCTCCTACAAAATTGTGCAGGAGATTATTCATCTAGAAATCTAGCATCAATCTGAAATATTGGAAAGAACTTGAACAAAATCATAGAAAAAAATTATTTGATACTATCTGGGTTGATTTATGAAGAATGCGGGCAAAATGTATTATTTTTCTCAACATTATCTGACGAAAATAAACAAGGGGAAGAAGACAGGTAAAATTGCCCACAAGCATGGACATTTTTGTCTTTTGCAGTTAGGTTACTAAAAATAGTGGATTAATCAAGAGCATATAAATTATTCTCTTGAATTTCATTTCTGTGACTGGCCTACCAGGTTACAATTCCATAGTCATGGATGGGTATATATACATTGATAATGAGTATTTATATAATACTTTTTTTCTACAGGTGATTTTAAGATGACTATCAACAAAGTCAATTGTATTAGGGTTTTAGAAGTTTCCATAATATTAGCTTGTGATTTTGAAGAAAAATCATACCAAGCACTTGTATGTGCACCAATATTGAAATTCTGAGTCAAGTTCTCTGCAATTGGAAATGATGGGATCACAAAGTGTTGAGATCCTAAGACAGGGGGTGTGGGCATCTCTGACTGGCGGATGGTTTTTTGACCCTGGCAAGTCTATGTTCTGCAACACTTTCCACCTCTACATGTGGCTATATCTTGCTTGTGCACCATTTTCTATTTCTCTGGTGAGTATATTTATATGTATACAGAGAGAGGGGTTGAAATCTAGATTTAATTCTCATATTTTTAAGTTTTGAGACATTAATCTTGATACATATGAGAATAGTAGATTTTAGGAATAAACTAGGCTTTTAAAAATGTGTGAGTATCAATATGATTCAATAAGAAATGAAAGTGAAACAAAGGATTGCTTGTTTTATGTTGATTCTTTATTGAATTTGCAGAGCGGTGTTGGATGGTGGTTGGGTTGGGTTATGCACCTAACCCTGCTGTTCATAGTGAGTGCACTCATCAAGGCCATGAACTATGTCTTGCACCATCTTTTTGACACTGCCCAGTGTCATGTTGAAGAAGATTCATCAAACTCCTCACAAGGGAATACCATTGACGGGCCTTTTGCTCCTCACTCAAGCTTTTCTTCTTCACGAAGGTTGTCATCGGTTGGTCAGCGCCCATCTAGAGGCCTACGAGATGACATTTTCAGCCGGTTCAGGTTCATGACAATTTTAGAGTAATTCAAGTAATGTAATAGCCTGTAACTATCGAAAATGGCTTTAATTAAATTCTTTTTTGAGTATGCAATCATCAATGTTTCTGTCTCTTTCTATTTGCATTCAGGCCCAGTCATCAGTTTCTTTTGTTTTCCATTTTATTTATTTATTATTTTTGTTGATGTTGGTTTTTCAAACCAAAATTAATATGTAGTTATTGTGATTCTACCTTTGACTCCTCATTAAAAATGTGATGTATGAAGCCAAGAAATAATGAGGTGCCAGTTTTCTAATAATTTGTTGTTGTGAAGGTCTGTGGAAGCTGTCGAGATGCCTGTGATGTCAGGCACTGCAGCCTCTGGCAATATCCCACACTCAACATATGATGAGTCATCAGCTATGTGCGTCATCCACAACTCAGACTACGTAGCGCCCCTCCCAGCATCCAGCAGCCACTCACTGCCTTTCATCTCAACCAGCAACCACAATATTGTCTTCACAAATACAATTGCCAATTCTTTATGCTCGAGTACGACAGGCGTGATGAGCACTCGGCAGCGCACTTCAAGGCCTTCAGCTGCTGCAAGTTCAGCTGTCAGTGTCCTTCGTCCTGGAATGATTATCAGTTAGTTATTGTTCATTATCAAAAAGTCTGCAAAGGCTGTGCCCATATTATAGGGTGAATGTCACTTTTATCCATATAATTTGTCTGAGCACTTTGCACACAATAATTTCTCCTTTCACAATGGGTAAATTCCATTTCTCACTACCTAAATTAACTTTTTTTTTTATTCGTGTTCAATCATAGTCACTAATTTTGTTGAAAAATATTTGATTATCAATTGATATCAGAGTCAAGTTTTTTCCTGTTTTGAATTTGTTGTGTTCTCACACAGACGACATGGGCCATGAGAACAGCATCGTGTCTGCCAGAGGAGCGAGAAGAGGACAATCTGCCGAGGTTTGTTGCATATTTGATGCCTCTTTTCTTGAACATTTTTTATTTTCTTGAACATGAACATTTCACAGTTGATCATTTTTTCATTCTATATGACGCTAATCTTCTTTGGGAGTATGTAGTTATTACTGATTTCTGATTGTCAAATTGATACTATTAATTTATTGTTAAAATTATTATATTAAAATTATGATAATTATCATAATTCTGATTAAATTATATTAAATTATTAATTATTTTTGCCAGTATTCATGAGAATACAAAATTATTCTTTACTGTTACAAGGTGTTTAGTAATGGCCCACTAGTTTTATTGATGGGCAATACTCGTGCGTGGCTCGTATCCACGTTATTAATCATTAGCCTAAGTTAACTCACTTATTCTGTTCTTAGGTTTATCTATTTCTACTTAGCACTTAGTTTGAATGTTTTCTAAGTAAAGTAACAAAACTTTTTATATTACATTCTTGACTGCAGGACCTGAGGGAGTTTGAACGAATGCTGGGCATCAGGGAAGACCGCCCCATCACGCCTCCTCAGTAAATACTTTCTAATTCCATGCATTGTGTTAATTTTATTTAAAATAATTCTAAAATATGTCATGGCAAGTATACTATATTGTGTCTAAGAATCTATCTGAAAGAATCACGCTTAGTTTTCTACAATTATAAGATGTTTTGGATGTTTGTTGTGGTTCTTCTATATATCATGCACTTCTATTGGGTTCTGTGAGTTTTCTCACTTTTGTGCAGATATTCATTTTAATGCTATATAAAAGTAAATTTTAACATATTTGTAACCATAACGTTTCAACAAAATTTTTAGCAAATAATTGCATTTGAATGAATTTTCTAATATTGTTGCCCCAAATTTAATCAAGACAATATTGTAAAACATCACATGTTTGTAAATAACGGCCGCTTATCCGCTATTTAATTAGGGTCACAAAATTTTATACTACTGTTGGGTGTGTTTAAACGAATTTGATTCCCAACATTTATTCACCCATAGGTACTAATTTGTGTTAAATTATATTAATGATTACTACTTTCCCTAAAGCAGTGAGAGCCACTGCAAGTACTGCTACAGCGAAGTACGTCTTGTGGAGGCCGTCAACGAGCATTGCAACCCCGAACTCTGGATGCAAGAAGTCAAACGCTGCCCTAAACTATGTGTTCTAACCCTGGGCGCTGCTGGTGACACTGCCGCAGCTGAGCACACATCCCCCAGCATCCTCAATATCTTGGAGGACTCGGCACTCCCGTGGGTTAAAGAAAATGCTGACAGTGAAACTTCCACTCCATCTGCAGGGTCATCAGAATCGTGTGATACCGGCCAGAATAAACAAGAAGACAGTCCTTGTAACAATGACAACTCAGGTGACGGTAGTAGTTCAGTCAAACGAAAAGTAAAGCCTTCAAGTCACGGCGGTGGGCGGCTCTCCATCAGTCAAGATCCTCTTGATGTTCGTGAAAAAACTCCTGCCATCGCCTCTGCAAGGCTAGGGATAGATGAGCATAAGGTTAGCTCTGCATTTTCTGACGATGAAACTGGCGAGCGCTGGTTGGAAAGGTTACGTGATTTAGCTTCTAGGGCCTCGGAAGCATCCCAGTTATCTGACATGCAGACAATTCTTCCAGCAAAGTATCATGCGCGTTGCCCTCGTGAGAGACCTCACGTGTCCATTCCTCCTCGACCAGAAAGTCTTCCTGCCTCGATGGAATTTCCTGCTTTGTATCCTAGTGGAACTGGTGCTATTCCTAAGAAAAGAGATAAAGATCTAGAAACTAGTAAATCTGAGAAAGCTAAACTTGATGAAGACAAACGACGTAACAATATCTGTGATATACCACCATGTGAAGCTAGTGATTCGTTGTTAGACTACTTCAGTAGAAACACTACTCTTGGTCACTCAGATATTAAGAACCTATTAGTGCTCGTTTGTTTAGAGAAACAATTAACAAACACAAGTAGTTCATTTTCATCTCTTAACGACGGTCCTTCAGAAATGTTGCGGACTCTAACCCCGGAAATTTTACAAACGCTCTCTGCCTATCGTAAGTTCTGTGGCCTGCAGCCAGCGTCGTCATCTCCCGAAATCTTATCAAATAAAGACAGCAGCGGCAAACTGCACCGCAAACCTGCCATCCGGCGAAGGAAATACGATGGAAGCCCGTCTGCTGGGTCCATAGACAAGCAAGATCAGTGCTCCGCATCTCCTGGCGACTCTGAGAAGTCTCAAGTAACTCTCAGGGACCAGGAGGTAAGCTTTTTATTTATGATTAGAACTAACATGTGGCGTGACAGTATAGGCATTATTCTAGGACCTGTTAAACATAAACATTATTCTAGGACCTGTTTTCTGCGCTCTGTTTAATTTATTTTTTGCATAGCCATTGTTCTGAGATTTATTTTTCAGCAGGCCAATATTTAATTATGGTTTATCATTTGTGAAATAGGTCTTGCAAGAAGATTTAATTATTTATTTTAAATAAAACCTGACATAAAATTACTTGTTGGATAAAAACATGCATACAATACTGGTAAAGATTGATTGTGGTGTTGAACCAGTTGAGTATGAATATATACCTATAGTCTTATTACAATGCATTTATATTTTTCTTCTACGTAGGTATATCCTTGGCAACTTAGTTAGATGCCTAATTTGAAATATTTTTAATGTTAAGAAATCAATTGTGTTGATTTGAGGCCTTTTTTCTTACTTTGTAAACGTTTGTTCATCATGTGATGACAGTAATTATCGCATTTACAATAAATATTTTTTGCAATATATTCTCCGGACAATTTTCAATGTTAATTTGCAGGGCAACCTCGGAGCGTCAATGCCCTATGGCCTCGACGACAGCAGCGGCCTGTCGGAGTCGCCTGGTGATACAGAAAATACTTCAGTTTTTCGTGCAGCTTATGACGATGGCGAGCTCGAAGAGCCCCTGGCTGTGAGCGGCTGTTCAACGCCGACCGACGAAACCATCAAGAGCCATGAAACTGAGAGCCCCTTTGGGGCTTGTCATGAAGCTTCACTTGAGAGCTCGTCCTCTTCTTCTGGCTCTGGGCTGACTTTGGTGTTAGACCCTAAACCTGATGTGGGTTCTTCAGGAAAGGACGGTTCTAGGACAGTGGTTGACCGCAGTTTGGTTCGAGCTAGAGGAAGAAAAACTCGTGCTGCTATTCCAGTTATTGGTGATAGTTCTACTGACGGTCCCGACAGCTTGAGTAATTCTGATGGCCCAATCAGCAACTGTACCGACACGAGCAAAAAATCTGAAGATGATAGTTTGGCAGCCAGTAGATTTGCAGTGCAGAACAATCACCCGCTCTTCCGGGGTGATTTGGAAGACACGAATTTGTTTTCTCGACCTCGTGCCCAGAGAATTTGTCTCTCGACCCCCCGTGGTCGTAGTGTTGAGCTGCCTCTCATGCCCTTATCTTCCCCTTATCGCTTGAACGTGACAAGCCTCAGCAACGCCTTACAAATAGCAGCTGTTAATTCCTCCAGTGGCACGCAGCCTGTCGAGGATGTAGCCATTGTCAGCAGTACGGTTGCTCCTGTTAGGTCTTCTTCTAATTCACATTTGGCTTGTAACTCAATCTGCTATATTGATGAGCCTACTGAAGATGCCTCTTGCCCTGCCCCTTACGTCCCATATTCTATGATCAACAAACCAACAAATTACAAACATTATCACAACCTCCGCATAGGTCCTAAAAAATATATCAAGGTTGCTCTTGACAGGTTAACCCTCCTGGCGCTTCTCGACAAGAACCTTTCGATAATCGAAACGATCTTCACCGTATTGCTCATTCTGGCTGTAGGTATCTTAGGCTGTTGCATTCTTCACTTGTGTATTTATAAGGAACTAGAGGTACTTATTTTTTGTATTGTGATGGCCAGCTGTCAGTATTCCTTATTCAAGAGCGTGCAACCTGATGCCGCGTCTCCAGTCCATGGCTACAATCACATCATACGTTTCAGTCGCCCCATCTACTTCATTATCTGCAGCAGCTGCGTATTGGCTCTACACGCGCTCACTTCCGATCCCGAATATTCGTTGCCAAGTTTTGAGCTCTATGGAGCAAACGTATTCAGCCCCTTTGTAGTGGATAAGTGTTTACAGATATTCATGTTGTTTCTGCTATGCTTTCCGCTGTTATTCAGTCTAGGGTTGTTGCCCCAAATCAATACATTTTCCATGTACTTCTTAGAGCAGCTTGATATTCACATGTTCGGCGGTAGTGCCACGACTAGCCTCGCCGGTGCCATTTACTGCATTTCTCGAAGCCTCCTTGCCGTAGCAATCCTCGTAGGCTTTGCATATGGCGGCCTACAGTCCAGCAGCGCCGCGGCATATCCTGAAAACCCAACAGATGTCACAAACCGGCAACAGGACAGCGGTCAGCTAGTGCTATACTCTCTGTTTTGTGCGCTGCTGCTCGCTATCAGCTATCATCTGAGCAGGAGCAGTTCTGATTATGCCACTCTTTGGCAGCTCGTCAAGGAACATTTCATAGCTGATGCCACGCCGGCAGTTCCTAAACCCCATCCTTCCCCAACCGTCAAGGAAGAACCTCCTCCTCCCCCTCCTCCTGCCTCCACCGACGCAATAAATGACAACGATGAATCAGAAGTTAACAATGTTCAACAGGCGATCACGTCGCAAATTTCCGAAGAAGATCCGGACTCAGTGTTGTCCAAACTTGCTGTTGCCAAAACACCAATTGAGGAAAATGATCCGCTTCCCTCCAAGATGCGGATCACTGTTCTGTCCCGCCTCACGCACGACGCCTTGGCATGTTCTTTACTTGCAGCTGTTGTTTTCACTCTACTGGTGACCTCAACGCTGCAGCAGCTGCTGGCTCATGTGCATCCTCTTGTTCTGTGGGTGCCTGCTGTGGTGCTGGGCTTCTTCCTGCACTACATCATCCCTCATCTACGCAAGCAACAACCCTGGTTATGCATCGCTAAGCCAGTGTGCATGCAACACGAGTACGGGAGCTATGAGGTCTACGACCCTGCCAGACTCATGTGGTTCGAGAAAATCTATGTTTGGTTGTGCGCTCTCGAGAAAAACTTGATTTATCCTGCCATTCTGATCTGCGCTGTCACTTTGGATGGACCTTTCATAGCAAGCAAGCATCCTACAATCGGTGCACTCATGGTTGTTGTGTGCGGGCTCAAAGGTCTTCGTTCTACTTACTCATATCCACCGTCGCATTTCCTCATTCTTGCCTTCACCAAACTCCTCTTCGATTACGACCTGCGCGGTTGTTCCGAAGGATTTCTGGTAGACTTCTTCTTCATGGCCATCATTTTTCGCAAAGGTTACGACTTTCTCCTGAAGTTCAAATTCATTGTCACTTACATCGCTCCGTGGCAAATCACTTGGGGCTCCGCGTTCCATGCTTTTGCTCAGCCGTTCAGCGTGCCTCACTCTGCAATGCTGTTCCTTCAGGCGGCAGTTTCCGCGGTATTTTCAACGCCATTAAATCCTATCCTTGGTTCTGCTATCTTCATTACAAGTTACGTGCGACCAGTCAAGTTCTGGGAGCGAGACTATAACACCAAGCGTATGGACCAGAGCAACACAAGGCTCTCTACTTCATTGATGAGCCACAACCCAGGAGCTGACGATAACAACCTTAACTCCATCTTCTATGAGCACCTCACTCGGTCCCTGCAGCACTCCCTTTGTGGAGACCTCGCGCTCGGTGAGCTAATTTTGTGTTCTTGACTCAAACATCTAACGTATAACTGTACACGAATGTCGCCTTTTAAAGTGGCGTTTTTGTTTTGTAAGCAGCTCAATCGTCAAATTAGACAAATCTATGGCCTTTAATTTCAGGCTGCGCTTTGACCATGTGAACATATATGTAGCCTGCCTGTCAAAAAATTGTCAGTGTATAAATTTTATCTATGTGCTATGAATGAGTTATAGCATTGTACACTCGCAAGAAAGTTGGTTGCTAAAGGGTTACGTTCGTGTCTTGTTACTGATGGAAGGTAGAATTCTATGATCCCATTTTCGGAAGAAAATGACTTTGAACCTGCGGGGATTTATGCGTTAAATTTGTGTCTTGGGACCATGGGTACTTGGCTTGTGAATATCCGTGTCTGACAGCTTTCAATGAAATTGAATTGATACTGTAGGGCGGTGGGGGCCTGCTGGTGAAGGAGACTGTTTTGTGCTGGCCTCGGACAACCTCAACTGCCTGGTTCACATCGTCGAGATGGCGAACGGTCTCGTCACCTTTCAGGTTAGTCAACTCTCATTACTGAAATTCGCCTCCCGTTTATTCTGAAGGCATAATATTCCTTGTATATTATGTTCAAAAAATCATGTTCGCAAGCGAATATCTTGGGGCGAATATGCCACACATCCAAAATTTTCATTGATTTCGAATGAGTTATTGCGTCGATGACAAATAACATATTAGATGCGGTAAAACTGTGCTACCTACTCGAAGTTAGGTTAGTTGTGTAACAATTTTTGAACGTTACGTTGAAGTTTTCGTCAATTTGAAATTTTGAATGCTATTTTGAATGCAGGTTCGGGGTTTGGAGTTTCGAGGAACCTACTGCCAACAGCGGGAGGTGGAGGCCATCTCAGAGGGCGTTGATAACGATGCAGGTGAGTCTGGTGCAGCCATTCTCTCTACATTAGCCGTCAGAGTATCGAAAACTTATTGGGCGTATCCAGGCGTCGGACTCAGTAAACTTGCCCAAGACATGTAGCAGCATAAGTACCTATGCGTATTGCGTAGCGGCCTTTGTTCAAGTAGCGACCAAAATAAACATAGCGGCCTAAGCACACATAGTGACATGAATATATACAACATGTCTCGGTCTAGGTACTTGTAGCGCCAGATTTCTTGCATGTAATTAATGGGCTTAGCGTTGAAAGCCGCCAGTTATTGGCCGACTAAGTTAATTACGCTTAAACTATTTTCAATATTACAGCTTGAAGCCTTCGGGCAAGAAGTGGAATATGATACGTTATAGAAAAGGTTGACATCAAATTTATTGAGATTTTTAATTTATTTCAAAGTCACTTGTATATGATAATTTGTGTTTACGCGAATTTTTCTCCTCATCCTGTGCTTGTTACTTTACGTATTATCTGCATTGTCCAAAGACCAGAGTTTAAACTTGATTTGATTCTAATGGCAGCATTTAGTGACTGCGTTGTTTCTACTTGCGCATTAAATGCAAGTTTCTGTGGGGCAAAATTAATCTGTATTATGTAATGGCAGGTTGTTGCTGTTGCGAGCTTGGTCGTTTGCCTAACCTGCTGAGTGGCAACGCTGCATTCAACCAACGCTGGCTTGCGTGGGAGGTCACTGCTACTAAGTACGTCTTGGAAGGCTACAGCATCTCAGATACGTCTGCTGCTTCCATGTTCCAGATGTTCGATCTGCGCAAAATACTCATTACATACTACATCAAGGTATGGTTTCGGCATTTTTTGGCGACGTCGTAAAAAAAATTAGGTTTTAGCTTTAATATTCTGCTTTTTGAACTTTCCTTCATGGTAGCATGTCCTTTTAGTGTAGCAATTTGGCTTATTGTCATTATCATATTACGTCTACTATGCGTTCAGCTTAGGATTTTTTTTAATAACTACTGAAATTTTTAATACTTTAAACATTGTGTTTTCCAAATTCATGAAAAAATTGTTATTATTCAAATTTAAGTAGAACATTAGCACAATTTTTTTGTGCAGTCGATCATCTTCCACGTGAGTCGCCACGTGCGATTATATAACTGGCTGAGCGACAGCACCATCGTGGCTCGCCTGGCTGCTCTTAACGAGCCTACCTGGGCCGACCTCGCACCGACATTTCACCCAAAAATCGACGCTGATTACGACCATAAAGAAAATGGCATCACGCGAGCCAGTTTCTGCAACGCGTTCAAACCATGGATCGATTTCTGCATGGCGGAGCGAGAAGCCGTGGAAGAGGCGGCCCTCAGAGAGCAGATGGAAGTGCCTCCTCCAAGCCCTGACACGATGGCGAGGAACCGTGAGGAGCTCGAGAAGAGAACCAGGGAATACTTCAATCAGAAACAGTCCAAAGATTTCCAACGCGGGAAAGGAAGCGCTAGTCGAAGAAAGCGCGTGAATACACAGCCCACTTCAGAAGAGTCCAAAGAATACTTCATTCAAGGGCGAGCGAAAAAGAAAAACCCCGAAATGAAGAAAAATTCTCTGTTGAGGCCGCCGTCCGTGTTCGACGACGTAGTGTCTGAAGATGCAGACAGAGGAGCAGGCGCTTCGCCCCCCGTCAGGAGGGTGTTGCCTGACGGGGTCGTCATCTATGACACGTCACGTGACTCTGTGCTTGTGTCGCTCTGTCTCGCCCTCAGTGTCTTGGGTGAGTTCAAACACTCGAGTCCCATCAGTGTCTTGGGTGAGTTCAAACACTCGAGTCCCATCAGTGTCTTGGGTGAGTTCAAAGAGAGGATAACACATCCACTGAATAACATGCTTTTGAGTTTCAGCTAAATGGCTATATTACAGTCATCTTGTCTACCACTATATTATCATTAGTTGATGTTCATTAATTAATTATCATTAGGTAATTATTGCATTTATCGTGCAGGTCGTCGCGCGCTCGGTCCCGCTTCAGACAGCGATAACGTGGAGTTCTTTCTTCTGGGTCTGCACGCGCTGTTCAAAGGGGATTTCAGGTAATAATTTCCTTAATAGGTACTTATGTATCATTAATAATTTCCCTAATAGTCTTTTATGTATCATTAATAATTTCCTTAATAGTTTCTTATGTATCATTAATAATTTCCTTAATAGGTACTTATGCATCATTAATAATTTATTTAATAGTTCCTTATGCATCATCAATACTTTCCTCAATAGGTAAGCACTTATCTATCAATAATAATTTCCTTAATAGGGTACCTAATGGTGTATAATTTAATATCAAATTCACCAAGAATTTCAAAGCATAGCAAATGCCAAGGAAATCCATCATATCTTCATTGTAAAAGGATAATGATAAAGCTGGTTTTCAAAATTCTTTCGATGAAGATATGATGAAATAACGTGGCATTTGCTTGAAATTCTTAGTTTCCTCCTGAAGATTTGAAAAAATGGTGTAACATGTATGGGAATCTACGGGAAAGTTATTGTTCTTCTTTGCTAGCAATTAATCGTATAAAATTTTGAATATATTTTAAATGTTTAGCAAGGCTACATCAAGTGGCTGATATTATCGGTTATTCTACTTCTCAATTATTTCAAGTATCTGAACTCTGAGCCTAGTAGGGTCTTACATAAATATTAATCACGTATTTAAGTTCTGAGAAAGTATTTATCAAAGTTCAACGACTTCAACAATTGGCAGAATAACATAGGATCTTACACAACTATCAAACGCGTTATTATTATCATTTAGTGTTCGAGATATGTAGCGAGATATACCAGTCATCTTAACTCCGAGCCTATTATGGTCTGGCATAAATATTCTTAATATTATTTACTGTATAAGATATGTAGCCAGATATACCAGCCATCTGAACTCCGAGCCTATTATGGTCTGACATAAATATTCTTAATATTATTTACGGTATAAGATATGTAGCGAGATATACCAGCCATCTGAACTCCGACCCTATTATGGTTTGGCATAAATATTCTTAATATTATTTACTGTATAAATGTGGGCAGAATAACTTGCGAGCGAGACGAGTGGGTGTTCCGGGACATGGAGCTGCTGCGGAGGATCGTGGCTCCAGCTGTGAGGATGAGCCTCAAGCTACATCTGGTCAGCGTTTTGTAACGTTTATTTTAGCCCAAATGATTTTTGATGAATTTAATTTAAGGCATCTGACTTAGGAATCACGTTTTTCCAGCGTCACTTGCTCAGCGGGCTGTTATTTCTCTTCCATTTTATTTAAATCAAATCCATACTAGGAACTTTCAACTAAGAAAAAAATTTTTTTAAGAGTGAGTGTGTTATTTCTTAACGTACCGTCAGGAGAGCTGTTGAGGGCTAGGTGTGGTATTAGAGGGCTGTGAGGTGGGCTATAGCCGTGTAATTTCTTGTAATAATAACAATAATAACTATACCTCAGGACCACTTCCTAGTACCTGACGAGTACGAGCAGCACGAGCCGCTGTACACCGCCATGCTGGAGCAACACCGCCAGCAGCTCATCATCGCTGACGAGTCTGACCCGTCGTGGCGCGCTGCCGTACTAGCCTCCAAGCCTTCTCTCCTAGCACTCAGGTATCCTTAGGTCCTACCCTTTATTTTATTATTCGTTCGTCCTCAGGTGGCTTTTATCCCTACCCTCTAATTTATCCCTCGCCCTCGGGTTGCCCTTATCCCTACCCTCTAATTTATCCCTCGTCCTCGGGTTGCCCTTATTCCTACCCTCTAATTTATCCCTCGTCCTCGAGTTGCCCTTATTCCCACCCTCTAATTTATTCCTCACCCTCTGGTTGCCCTTATCCCTACCCTCTAATTTATCCCTCGTCCTCGGGTTGCCCTTATTCCTACCCTCTAATTTATCCCTCGTCCTCGAGTTGCCCTTATTCCCACCCTCTAATTTATTCCTCACCCTCTGGTCTTCCTCGATCTATCCTAAGATTACTTACTCTCTGCATTGTTGCATGTCCTTGAATATACCTTGATTTTTGGTCTGCAAAAATTTTCTGCTAAAACTCAACTTAATAAACTTAATATAAAACAGGTTGTTTTTCTGATTGAAATTTGTTTCCAAGTATATTTTAATGAAATTATATCTTTCCATTTAAATTTAAAGCATTCAAATTCTATTTCCATTGATCTGAATGTTATATCCATTTTCAATTTCAAGATTAGAACCAAGTTTAAAGTGCTGAAATTTTATGGGGAGCTTCAGTAAAATGCTAAAGTATGCCTGAACCTTGGCTGAATTTGTTTTACTTTATTTATTTGATTAATAAGGCAGGTGAGAATTGATGTCTGAATGAATAGCGCAGTAAAAGACTGACTGATACCTCGTGGTGGGAGAATCTCAAAAATGGACTAATGGACTAATGGTCGTACTTGAATATTTGCAATTCACCAAAAATATGTTGTGCTGAAAAAATAGGCATTGGATGTCACAGCAATCTATTACATAGATCGCTTATAAGCTTTTGTTGCTTGCAGCTTTATTCTTCTATAATGTTTGTTGAATTTTGCAGGCATGTGTTGGATGATGGAGACGACAAGTACAAAATTATCATGCTAAACAAACGGCATCTACTCTTCAGGGTCATCAAAGTTAACCGGTTTGTTTATTGTTTGTACCATTATCTGTGTAATTCAATGCTGTCTCTTTGGTGAGTTAAGTGATTTTTCCTTCTTGAATAAACTCAGGACTAAATTTATCTCAATCTAGAGTGTACGTTGTTGGCAGCGAATGAACTCGAAGGAGCATTTGTTATTCTGTACAATACATGTCAATAAAATTCCTATATATCATACATATGTGGGAATGGGGCTATACTACAATATGATGTTGATAGATCTTGTGATTTTACTGCAATACTTTGGGGATCATCACGTAGGAAGATATAGTTGTTTAATATTTTTTGGGGGCCTTCAATGTGACCGTGTGCACGGCATCACGTAGTAATATTTCTTTATGTACAGGGAATGCGTGCGGGGACTGTGGGCAGGGCAGCAGCAAGAGCTCGTCTACTTCAGGAACCGCAACCCTGAGCGCGGCAGCATCCAGAACGCCAAGCAGGCGCTAAGAAACATGATCAACAGCTCGTGTGACCAGCCAATTGGTGGGTTGTGCGCTCTATTACTCAGTTATTACCTCCTATATGTGCCACTACACACGCCGTTATTGCCTCCTATTTGTGCCACTACACACGTCGTTATTACCTCCTATTTGTGCCACTACACACGCTGTTATCACCTCCTATTTGTACCACTACACACGCCGTTATCACCTCCTATTTGTGCCACTACACACGCCGTTATTACCTCCTATTTGTGCCACTACACACGCCGTTATCACCTCCTATTTGTACCACTACACACGCCGTTATCACCTCATATTTGTACCATTATACACGCCGTTATCACCTCCTATTTGTGCCACTACACACACCGTTATCTTTTCCTATTTGTGCTACAACACAAGCCGTTATCACCTCCTCTTTGTGCCACTACACACGCCGTCATCACCTTTTATTTGTGCCACTACACACGCCGTTATCACCTACTTGTGCCGCTACACATGCCATTATCTTCTCCGTAGTATTTTCTATCATCGCGCTTTGATCTCCCACGAGGGAGCTCCCACCCCCTGTAGTTATCCCACGGTTAATTTAGACTCACTTCTCAGGTTACCCAATCTACGTGTCTCCGCTGACGACGTCGTTCGCCCACACACACCCTGACCACGCGCGCACCCTGGGTGGACCCATCACCCCCGCGCTGCTCTGGCGACAGACACGCAAACTCGGATACTGGTAGATACTTAGCAACTACCGTAGATGTCTGTTGTATGACATGGGCAAATTGAATGGCTTGTACCTTGGACGTCTATTAAGTTATATGTCTTTGCTTCTCTTTGTCCTTGGCTGTGAATTTATTTTCTTAGCTACCGTCAATGACAAGCGAGTCGCCAGTAAGCAGAGACTGCACTTAACTCGCCACTTCTAAATAAAACCCGTTAAATACTGACCAGAAATACGATTTGTAGATTGCAATTACTACTTAATAATTACGAAGCTTCTTGAATATCCTTAGAAGAAAGTTCTTTATCAGTTTTGTTTGTTGAAAAGAACATTTGTAACTATGGCAGGCGACATAAGTGTTGTGGCAACTGAAGTGGCATTAATGTTAGCTAATAACGTTAATTCAAAGCTCTTGGTTTGATCTTAAGAGTAGATAGCTGAAAAAGTAAAAAAAATCATGGTATGTCGTAATTATTTAGCCATGTCATACTAGTGCGTTATTACTATTTTCAAGAATTTATCCTAATTATTCTGGAATAGTATTGTTGCTATTGATTGCATGATTTATTTTCAGCATTAAGGAGCGCTGTGGCGAGAACTGCCGCAACAGCAGCAACGTCTACACGTCCAGGGAGCAGGTCTCATCCCCAGCGGCGCCTCCTCGCAGGGCTGCCTCAGGTTAACAACTTCGTTCTCCGATGAAAACGAAACGTATTTATGTCGTGCATTAAACCCTAACTTATATCTCATATGAAATGTTGAAGCCAGAAATGTTTACTCAAAATGTAAATTAAATGTGTTTATGTCATGCATGAAACATCAACTCATTTCTCTTATACAATTTGATGTATAGAAGACAGGAATGTTCACTTGAAATTATTTTCCCGATGATCCTCATAGAACCCAAATAAAACGCACATATTTCCTGTTATTTTGTAATCCGTCATTTATCTCAAATCAGATTCAACTTCGAAAATTTTCGTGTTTTCAATCTTAAAATTGATTAAAAACTACGACTACTTCCTTGCTTCTAGCATTGTTCTTTTAAACATCAGGGTTGACCCCGAGTCCACCACACCAAACATCGAGCAACTCCTGCCGTCAAGACTCGGGCAGCGCTGGGGGCATGTCGCTGCTACACGGTTCGATGGTCGGCATGCGCGGTGACTCCTTGTCCCGTGGATCCGTCTTGTCGTCATCTTCATCAGGCCTGTCATCCTTCCCCGGTGTGACGAAACACCAGAATGCCAACGCCCTTGCGTGCTTGGCAGGACTGCTGAGCGGGGAAGGTTCTCCTCTAGACGCGTCTGGGCCTTGCTATCTCTCGGCCGTGCAGTCGGCCGTAGCCGTACGCGAGAGTGCTGCCTCTGCTGAGAGCAGGTTGTCACCGCGGGACTGTGACGTGTCTGACGCTGATTCTTCCTTCGGTGCCGTTGCCTTGCACGGGCCCCTAGTGAGTTGGTTTAAATGTGATAATTTTTCTGGTTAGTTCCGTTTGCTTCTCTTTAGTTCTACACGAAAAAATCGGGTAATACATGCTCTTATTTGAGGTATGACGACGAAGATTTCTATTTCACTCAAACTTCTTTGTATGCTGCTTATTATATTTTAAGTTTTTTTATTTTTTTTTATTGATTGCTTAAGTATCTTGGAGAATTTCATATAAAACATTATCCCATTTTTGTCTCAGTTGTGCGGTCAGCACCCATCGAGTAGTCGCCACCGAGACTCGAGTTTGACCACCCGACGCGAAAGTCGTTCGTGGCTGCGGTCACCTCGTGGCAACAGCCTATCGTACCTCGAGCCCCCACCGCTGGTCCTAGAATATCGTGACATGGAACCCAGCAGTAGAGAGATCCGCGCGGCACGAAGAGCCCAGAGATTAGTCGGTCACGAGAGAAGTGCAAGCGGTGATGCTTTCTTGCCGTGTAGGAACCAAAGTGGAGAGGACCTCAGCCCCGAGCCCAACCAGAGTAAGAATGCTTCAGATGAAATGAAAACTTCTGACAGCGATATCGCTTCTCCATTGAGTTCACAGAGCGCTCGTAATCGAGATGATGAATCACCGAAGCGCTACAAATTTGGTGACGACGATGCCGAGTGGATTTTAGACTACTCCAGGATGGAACCTTTCCCTTTTGCTGTCCGTTCTCCGTACTGGACCGCGCAGTACAGATTCGTTAGAGCTCCCCCTCGCCCCATTCCTCTTGCCCCAAATTTGTCACCTCCACGCCGCACTCGAAAGTCGCGATCGCATGGCGGTCGTAGCGCTCGTCGAGCGGTTGAATTTTCCGAGACAGCGAGTTCTGCTTGTCCGTCCACCTCGGATGCGACATCCTCCAACCTCGACCCTTCCGACGACTCCATACCCCGTATATCATACGATCCTGACGAGTCTGCAGCGAACACTAGCAACGATACCATAACTGAATATTCTGATACCAGGGAACCCGCTGCAGACGAGTGTCCTGGAGAGTCTTCTCGCCTAAATCCTGACCCTGAATCAAATGAGACCGCACACGGACGAGTGACGGTTTGTGAACTTATCCTCTTTGATTTGTAGTATTATCTCTAATAGTTATGAGCTCAGAATTTAGTTTTTAGAGGATAAGTGTTTCTACTTTCAAAGTCTTTGCAATTATGATATGATCTAATCAATTCCTGTTTCTGCAAATATTTCACCCCTACTTCCATCGTTCTAAGGAATTCATTTGTCTCCCTCAGATCGCAGATGCCAACCAGATCTATGACACCTTGAACTTGGGACGCCGCATTGACGTTCTTTGGCCCAGCAATGAAATGCGTAATCTTGGCGGACGGAATTGCTGGGGTTCCTTTGTCCCTGTCGAGGGAATGTCGGGTCCTGTCGTGCATCGCTGGACTCCCCACCACCCTGATCCTCATTTTCGTAGTCACGTAGATCGCACTATCCTTTTGGTGCGCATCAATGATTTCTATGTGCCTGTTGCCGAAGACGGAGTTAATACTGTCTGATGTTAGACTGCGCTAGGTTCCGATTTTTAATGCGTATACGGTTCTGTTTCTTTAATCTTAGCGGGTGCTTATGGCGTCGATATCTACCTTTGCTGTAGACAAATTTGATCTGACGGCAGAACGATAACAGAGGTACTTAATTAATTATATCGGTATATTTCTGTGAAATATTTCGCCTGACTTTATCCTTGCTGTGAGCTTACGGCCCGGTTTGAGGGACGAAGTTTTTCTAAGCCCTAGACTTGCTATTCCTTATTATAAATACTTGCTTCTTTTATATACATTGTGTCATGTCATCCCCGAAACTATAAAATGTAAGAATTACATTATTTAATACTAAAGTTAACAAATGATTCAAATGTTCTATGAATACATAGGAATCTAATATCTGTTTTTAAGTGAGTTTTTTTCAAAGTAAGCATTGCTTTTATATAAGTTTAGCATGTCATTATTTTTGTTAAGTGATGGTTGATATAATTTGATATAACTACCTCCTTCACAGGATTGTGAATTGAAGTTTTCACAGCATCATTTTCTTATTTTTGTTGTCCGTTAAGTTTTGCCCCGAGTAAATCTTCTCATTAATTAGTCTGAGGTGAGGAAGCGTCAAGAAAATTCATTCAATTTAAATATAATTTTCGTTGAGGAAGAATTGATCTCGACCGAAGCATTTGTATCTTAACCAACACGAAGAAAAGCTTCTCGTTTTTAATCTAAAATCACGTTTACACTCAGAGGAATGAGTGACATATTGTCTCTTTAGTGATTCCCTTTTTTGCGCTTTTTTAGGTCATCTTGACCCAGTTTGCCCCAGCAAAATGACGTGTCAATGCAACGTCCACTCTGCTAGTGCTGTGGGCTGGAAAGTGTGTCACTATTTGGATAATATGATCCATTTTTTTGAGTGTAGGAACTCGAAGTTAGACAAAGTGTGAGTTCATGCAAGCTACGAGAATTTTTATATGAAAGTTTCTACGTTAATTGAAGTTAAGTTGTAAGAAATTTGATGAATGTTTGCCTGTTATATGGCAAATAAATGTTTGCCTCTTATATGGCAAATAAATGTTTGCCTGTTATTGTCAACTATCGAACTATTTACTACGTTTCTAGTCTAACGTGAAATGAACAACTATCGAACTATTTACTACGTTTCTAGTCTAACGTGAAATGAACGTCGTCTCTCTGCTCATTACTGTCATTCTACTTACTTGCTTTCCTTTAATATATTCATATTTTTGGTATACAAATATTTATGGTTGTTGACATGGGTTCTTAACGTTGTAAGATATTCTTTTGTATTGAGTATTACAATAAGTACGTCCAGATTAGCGCTATACATTTTGTATGATATAAGCAATTATTATCATGAATACTGTCACATTGTTGTTATGTACGATGTTATGAAGCAAACCAGGAGAACAATGAACATATTATTGGACACCCTACACTCAGAGAAGTGAGTGAAACATTGTCTAAATAACGATGTACTTCTTGCATTTGTGTGGGACATCCTTACCCAGTTTCTGCCCGGCAAAAAAAAAGAGTATTTGTGATACGTCCTCTCACTGCCAGCGGCCCAGCGGTGCTGGTTAGGAAATGAATCACTATTTGGACAATATGAATCATTCATTTTTATGAGTTGTAATCTGTGCTCAAGTTTGCGTGTTCATTATGGATTCTTCGACGACAATATCTCTAGTATCATTGATCGTGTATTTCATTTCAAAATGAATTTTTTATTTTCAGAAACACATTCAATGCGTTGAGGAACTACCCGTCCAATTGAAGGTCGTGTTCTCGTTCTGGTTGTATTGAATGTTCCCTTATAATGTGTTCTTTAGAACTTTATTTTCTATTGATGATGTCACAAATAGCGTCGCAGCTAGTTTTTTTTCTTGAGTTTTTAAGGGGATTCCAGTGTTACATTAAGGCTTCATTATCTTTTGGTGTTTGAATTCTTATCTCTGGATAGAAAATATTTATTATCCAAGCAAACTCCCGTTATTATTGACTTCGGTCATCGAAAAACACCGAATCTGTTTACTGAATATGAAATTCTGCAGCTATCGGCGCAAACTTCACTATAACAATATCCAGTTTCAGCGAATTACAGATTCTCTTTTGACTTAACAACATCAAAAGTTAAGTGTTTGACTTTTTTTTAATTTAACAGAGTATCAAAACGGCAGTACCTTTGACCATTATTTATTCCATATTTTTTATTGAAATCTATTTCTTTATCTTTGAGTCAAGTTATAATCTGCTAAATTTTTCACCGAGAAAGGCTGAATTGTGGTCCGATCATAGTTATTATTATTATTTTTTTATGCGAAAAAATTCAAATTCTGTACGAAAATCGGAAGTCAACCCCTTATTAATAATGTAGCTTAATTGAAAGTCAAAGTATGATTTTTTATACACTCTATTAAAGTTGAGCAATCGACGGTAAATTGTGACTTTTTCCTTATATTTTCTGCATACAAATTAATTAATTTTAATTTTCTTATTGTCGTAAACTTGGAGCAAGATAGATACAAATCCTATCTCTGTAATTCGGAACTATATTAAATTTATCAAGTTTCCTAAACTCTCTCTTATTACATGCAATATTTCGCCATCTTGATAATATTCTAGTAACCTGTCTCTTCGAATGTAGTTTCCATCGTTTTGCGTCTTGCAATTTATATATCAATGCTCTTGGGATTATTTTTGGAACTTTTTGCATGTGGAAAAATTTGTCACGTCCTCCGAATCTAAATTTTGTTCTTCACAAGTTCATATTTATCAACATATTACTATAAAAGTTTTCTGCCGAATCTCCTTCGTTGAAAATAAACATTAACAAATGTTCTGCTGAACATTTTCACTAGCTAAGTGTGGACTGGAAGACACTTCGTAAATGCTATCATTTTTGTTTTGAATTTCATTTTCAGCTTCCAAGTTGAAAACTAAAGACTTTGTACAGTGTACTTATTGTATATCAATTCTAGAGACGACCATATTTTTCGAAGCTCGCTGTCCCTTTCTTGTATGGGTTGCCTTCTATGGCTCTACGGTTAAGTGCCTCGCATCGAAATCTCAATGTATGGCAAGAAATTCAATTTTTATTCTGACTTTTACTTAATCCTTTTAGGATCGTAATTCATCATTCATTCATCTTCAACTTTGAGATCGACTGCTGCGGGAAGATGATAAAACTTTATATTTAAATAATTTTTTGATAATTAATTAAAATTACTTTAAATTACCACTTTGCGCTAGCCACGAGCCATAATTTAAATTCTGAATCGTTACCTTCTGAATTTAAAATAATTTAGGGTGATTGAAAATCAGCTTAAAAATCTAATTCTGTATTTGTCAATTTGTCATGAGCTTTGAACAATGTTATTAGAATTATTGCCAGTAAACAATCATCTATGTAATTATCCACTGTGTCCAGTAGCTGCTGTCCTTACTGTCCGCCCAGCCAACGCTGGATCCAGCGATCGCACGCGGCCTGGACAATTAAAAAATGAATAAAAAAATAAATACCAAACAATATAAACCAGTTCCTTATAGCCATGACCTCTGCCATAGAGTAGAACATCATCACTGCTTTCTCAAGCTGCTCTCTGTTAATTAATTAATACACTATGTTGGAGCGAAATAGCAAAGTAAATGACTGGCACTGATTTGCTTTAAATAATGGAGTTCCTTTAATTTTTCGCAATATCAGTGTTCAGTAATGCACCCTAAATATGAATTTTTCGTGCGACTATTTACCTTGAGCTGCGCCAAGAAGGAAAGCAGAAAGCAATGTCCAAGAGCAATGCACGTTATGAAGATAGCGATGACGTCATTATCCTGTTGAAAATTATTATTAATGGTTTGTAATTATGAAATCATTGTAAAATCATATGATATAATCAGGGAAGTAAAAAAATGTATCTACTTTCAGTTTTCCATTGTGATTTTTTATCAAAAAAGTATTCTTTCAGACGATGGAAAGATATGTTCTGCTATTTATTAAAAATGGCTTTGAAGTATTCACTGCACTGTCTTTTCAACCATTGTGATATCTAAAAAAATTATGGTTTCAGACGACGGAAGGGTGATTTCTTTGACTGCTTTTTATTAGAAATTGTTAAATCATACACTGCCCTGCCGTTTTAAAACATCTTTTTCCTGTTCTATGTGAGATGAATTTTTTTACGGATAAAAACTTGCATGCGTTCACCTGGGGAAGTGGATATGGCAACCGGACGAGTAGCAGCGCTAGGGTCGCCACCTCAAAGCGTTCCCCGTAAGTCGCCACCGGGACAGACAGGCTCACTACGGGACAGACTCCCAGCCACATTCTGTTGATGAGTCAAAACAGTCAGAATATTTATCAGAAAGACTGGCCATCCAACAGATTTGGTAAGTTCATCTTAATCCTCTCGATTCTAATGAGCCTGGTTTGCTCATTGAAATATTGGAATTCTAATGCCTTGTAACGGACAAACCCCCAGCCAAATTCTGATAATGAGCCAACAGACAGAATGTGTCTGTCAGATAGTCTGACAGTCAGTAAGTTTCTCATACTCTTAGGTCGCATGAGACTGTTTTTTTAGTCAAAATTGTCTCACGACAGAACTAACTTCACGCCACATTCTGTTAATGAGTCAACAGACAGAAGTGTAGCATCAAACTTTCAAGTCAAGAAAGCTGTTTTCGCTCCCTGAAAATATTTCAACATTCACGAAGAGACATACTCTACCAGTCTCATTCAGTCGGCGCGTTGATGAGAAATTGGCCAGTTCATCACGATACTTTGTTGTCAAAAGGGCCAGGATTGCTGCTTGACGTTTTATCCTTACTCACGACAGCGTTCCAACCATGGTTCCAAGTGCCTGACCGTGATGATATCGAAATATCCTACCCGTGAGGTGACCGCGTCATATTGGGAATAGCGAAGCTTAAGTGGCGGCCGCATGAATTTTATTTTTAAAAACGGTAGTTTTACTACAATGAAGAGTTATTTGCTACTTTTTGTAGTTACTTCATCGATGCATATCAATACATATAAATCAGATCTGTTATATAAACCTTGATTTATATCACTATACTTCAAGTAAGATTAATACTTTCGACTCTACTAATTTAATGCATAGCAGTTGTCGCTCATTTAGGACCTCAAAATGCGAAAACAAAGCGAGAAAATCATTTATTTAAATAAAAAACGACTGACGTCGATGAATATCACACACTTAAGTTGGTGCGCAACTTTTCATCGAGTAGTGCCGAGTTTTAATCTTCACATAGGAACTATGAAATTCCTACACATAAAAATTGAGTTACTTGTAGAGGAAGGAATAGGGTTGAATGACCGACTTTTATCTCGTGTTGCTGCTCTTCATGGCTAGCTATTTCAAACCATCGATGTGAATAATATATTTTTGCAATGAATACAATAGTGATTTCAATTATTCTCACCCGCAGAAGAGCAGGAGTGTGATCAACAGCGCCAAAGCTCGAGCACGACGGTCGTGCGACAGATAAGCTCTCCCTCCATTGCTCTGCAAGGTGGCATAGAGTTAAAACTAGGTTTACTTCTTAGTTAAATACATTTTAAATATTCATTGATTGAATGCTCAGAGAATACTATTATAACTCTTGGGATATTTTTGGCAAACGGTTTTTATTTTATAAATCTGATTTAATAAAGTAAAGAACATTTGTCACAGCTTTATTCCTTTAAGTGTGCACTCATGGGAGCTTGAACCATGTGCTTGGATCATGCCAAATGATCCTACCTGCGCAGGTGTGGACGGGAAACATAGTCGCGTCAGCCTGATGAGCGTATCAGTGATACGCCTGCTCCACGCAACGATCATGCAATAGTAAAGCAGAACACCCACTAGTGAGTAGGCAACCACGAACGCTCGTATGCTGCCTCCAGACCAAGCCCCGCCCCCTGTCGTGATTAGTTCATAAGTATACACTCAGAGAAATGGATAAGAATATGTCCGAATAGCGATGCACTTTTTGCCTTATGTGGAAAATCCTGATCCGGGGTATTGTCCGGCAAAAGGGCGTATGAATGATACGTGTAGTGACACAATTCGGAAGACACAATTCGGACACTCTTTCAAACCATTTACAATAATAAATATTTGACCAAACTATCTTCACTACCTCCACACTATCCAACTGAAACTCACATCCATATCCATCGAAACCGTCATTTAAATAGTCCGTCTTTATAAATCAGAACCTTTTACAATCAGTTTACCAATGAATATAATTCTTCAAACAGATTGGTAAAATGATTAGAAGATAGACTTTTTCTGCCTATACACAAACTGAAATTATTTAAATGAAATTTTTCACAAACGTCAACAGATTATTGGATGGCTCACCAATGGTCGAAATTAAAGAGAAGGCGTAGAGGCAAGCCGATGGGTAGTCCCAGGATATACCTCCTGGCAGGCTGTTGCTCAAGGAC
>NW_025943358.1:0-288 GCF_000764305.2 Hyalella azteca | reverse complement strand
CCGTGTGACGGCCGTACCGTGCCCTGTAATACTTACCGTGTTCTGAGCGTGTGTTGCACACGGTACCGTGGCCGTGTGACGGCCGTACCGTGCCCCGCAACACTTACCGTGTTCTGAACGTGTGTTGCACACGGTATGACTTATTTCTATTCTGCAACACTTGAACGTGGCGTATCGCCTAGCGCTGCAATCAGCTGCGGCTCTGAAATTGAGTCGGCAATCAATAAGTCGTTGATTGCAGTTCGTTTCCTTGACGCGTGTTTTGTCCCGATACAATTTCAGGTTCAG
>NW_025943357.1:0-556 GCF_000764305.2 Hyalella azteca | reverse complement strand
GCCGCCATGACCCAGGCCGCCCCATCGAGGTGAGTCATGAGGGCCGCAGCGCCGCCATGACCCAGGCTGCCCCATCGAGGTGTGTCATGAGGGCCGCCATGACCCAGGCCGCCTCATCGAGGTGAGTCATGGAAGGCCGCAGCGCCGTCCCCTCCAGGTATATTCCCTTTTTGGAGGGAAGGGACGACAGCTCCCTCTTTTTGAGGGTGCTGCTTTAACCCAAGTTTAGGTCATGTAAATTTCCTGCCTTCTGCCAAACTCATTAATCCCCTTGTGAGGTTCCCATTTTATTTTAATGAACTCCCCCATGTACACCGCCCCCATCCCTCCCCCATTCAAATACCCGCCGCCCCACCTGACCTCATGCTCCCCGACAGCGTGCGCTACAACTGGCACAAGGAGAAGGGGGGCGGGGGGCAGACCAAGGTGATGCCCCGCGTGATCGTCTTCATCCTGGGGGGCATGACCTACTCAGAGATGAGGGTCGCCTACGAGGTCACCAAGTCCGGCAAGAACTGGGAGGTCATACTGGGTACGTGGGGTGCTGGGAGGTCAT
>NW_025943356.1:0-548 GCF_000764305.2 Hyalella azteca | reverse complement strand
CACTGTTTCTTAAAAACCCAGAATGGAGATTCGTGCGTCTTACATCAGTGCCGCCTTTGTCAGGACGACAAGTGTAACTGAGTGCTGTGCGTACGCAGGGAAGTGGAAAGTTAAAGTAAAAATAGCCAACTTTGAAATTATAAAAGCCGGAAAAGCTGTCAATAGTAAACCCGAAACAGTGGTTTTTGACATCGGCTGTCTTTGAATTCTGGCTGCTGGCGCCAATCGTAATCAATTCAGAGCAGTCGAATTGTATAGTCAGAAAGGAAGGAAAATATATGTGATTTAAATGTCAGATTTTGCTAGGAATATAGTTTATTGTTTGTATTGGATATTGAAAGATTATCTTGTCAAGAAGCACCCAATTGCTTCAACTGGAGGGGACTTGCTCGCATCTTTGTTCCGTTCAGAAGTCAGGAAATATATCGCCTACCAAAAACTCTTTTCGAAATCTGGCAACCTGAACACGTAGATTTATGTGACAGGTGCATCAGGTTCGTAGTTGCTGGAGTCCAGTGCATTGATTTGTGATCACTCCATTGAGTTTG
>NW_025943355.1:0-68559 GCF_000764305.2 Hyalella azteca | reverse complement strand
CCGGTGAGAGCCAGGAAGGGGAGGGTTGCTCAGTGCCCGGGGTGCAACAGGGTGCTGTCGGTCGCCAATATGGCGAGGCACCAGAGGGCGTGCCTGGTGTGGGACCCTGGGGGGGCAAGTCCCTGACGGGGATCGATGGCCCGGAAATGGAAATGGAATAAGCGAAGGAAATGAAATAATAAAATTATTTATTTTAATAAGATTATTCTATGAAATTGTAAGAAAAATTTCATGACCAATATCTTGACATATATGATCGATGAGAGAGCACTTTTTATGTCATCAGCGATACAGTTCTGAAATTTGGCGTCTTAATTAATAGCTTAGAATGAACATTTGATTCCTATATTTCTATTTTATTTTTTCTTGTTATTTTAAAAGTACAGTATATGGAGTACCAGTAAAACAATAAACGATCGACGTGCGAGAGCCGAAAGACATTTTTGCATTTGTCACGTTACATGGAGCGACACACTTATCAACCAAACGAAAGAGATGCTCAGGTCGTCAGATGGGATTCAAGAGCCAAGAGTTGAGCAAAAAGACGAGATTTCAAGGCATATAAAAAAGTTTATTAAAGTTGCTGTTCCCAGTTAAAATTTTGAGCCGAGACCGGCGCCGGGTTTAGCCGGGCTGGTCGCGCTTTAGCAGGATGGAGCCGCGAAACAATAACCGGCCATCTATCCCTAAAACTGCGCTGCGCCATGGCTGATATAGAGACAAAATTCTAGCAGCTCGGCAGGGCCGGAACTCTGCGCTGTTTTAGCGCTGGTACTTGGGATTGTCCGGCAGAGAGCTGTGCAGAGCAGCTAGCAGGCCGTGTATGGGGGGGTTTTGAGAGAGGGAGGAGGGGTAGGGGTTGAAAACAGTGACGAGAGAATGAACTTCATCCTCCATCTAGTTCATTCGCATAGCACGATATTTTGGGCCAATCTCCGGTGCCATTTGTGATATTTATTTCACGTCAGTATTTTAATACTTCGAATTACGTAAGAATTTTATATGCTTTTCCAGTTTTAACACTCTAACACAGTGGTTCCCAAAGTGGGCGATATCGCCCCCCTAGGGGCGATGAAAAGATTTTGGGGGGCGGTAGGGAAGAAGAGGGCGGTTGGGGGGCGACAATCCGAAGTCAAAGTCAGAAGTTGAAAAGTTTGTTTGACGATTTGTACACAACACGTGCAGCACATGACTCCCAGCGATGGTTTTGTCTCACAGACCTGTTTTTAGCCTCTCCTGGGTTTACGTCTCGACGGTCTCGGACAAATTAACGGCCGGACTCGCGTCCGGTCTCACGGCCAATTGCCATATTCAATGATCAAGGAATATCTCTCAAACTAATGAACTTAACTCGATGAAACTTAGTACACGGATTCATTAGGACCTAACAACAATGTTTAGATCGTGAAAATTGTTTGAATTTTGCCATCGTTTGTTTTTGTCATAGTTATATGGCAATACGGGCCGAAATTCACATTGATCAAGTAATTTCTTCCAAACTCGTTTAGCTCGTGAAATTTTGTTCGATTGCGCCTTCGTTCGCGAGTTTTTTTTTTTTTTTGACCTTCATTCGTGATTTAAACAGCAATACGTGTTTATTTAAATTCGCAATAATCAAGAAATTTTTTCCAAACTGCTGAACAAATTACCGTTCGGTTTTGATGAATACGTGTTCCAAGTTTCATAGAGCTGCGTTCATTAGTTTGGGAGATATTATTTGATAATTGAATTTGGAGATTGGTCGAGAGACCGGCCACAAGTCCGGCCGTAAATTCGCCCGAGACGTCCTAGGTTTCTGGTGCTGAAACAGTTGAAACAGCTGAAATACATATTGGTTCACTAAATGGGGTTCTATTTGTGAAATGCACATTTGTGTTTAACCTTTCTCTTTTAAAATTGCAGCGTACTAAATTTCAAGACAGAGGCGCATGTCTGTGGGGGCGCTAGAAATTCCCTAGGGAGCCAAAGGGGGCGCCAGCCTGAAAAAGTTTGGGAACCACTGCTCTAACAGAAACGTTGAAGGTCATTCACGCTTTGCTAAAGCGAGATCTCAATCAGTTTATCATGAGAAAGTTTTCTAACATGGATATACAGAAAACGCTGTTGTTTCCCACAACCTTGCTGTGCAACCCTATTTCATTTGATGTGTCACAAAAGAAACATTTTAGAGATTTGATGAGTTGATTTCTGAATTAGCATTAGTCTTTGTGGAATTTCAGCACCCATTGCAGAGTTTTCAAAGCATTACATAACCATTACATCTACATTGCATCTAACCATACATCTATAATATCCATTAAAGTTCCTAAAAGCCTGCGCTCGTTTCCCTCAGCTTGCTTTACCTTCATAGCACAATGCACTTCCCGTGTGTGTGGCCCTGAAGAAATTATAGCACCCGCCGTCTGTATTTTTTATAGCATATTAATGAAATGTGGCCTCTACTGTAGAGTATCTCCTCCTTTTGATGGTAATTTTTTTAATCAATAGCAAAGTATCAGTTGGAAGCTCGAACGTCATGTCCGTAACAGCAACTCTCAATTAAATTTAACGCCCATTAAAGTCTTGCATCTACAGTTTACAAGCTCCAAAAGATTTTACGAGCTTTCAAATTAGTAACTACTTTTTTGCAGGTTTACTACATAGGGCAATTTGAGCCCGCCAGACCATGCATTGATCGAGTTTACTGCAGTTAGACTGGCAAGGCCTCCACATTATAACGTTATAATGAAATGATCATTTTGTAATACTCGTATATACTATCGCCAAAAGTGAGATGAATGTATGATAATTTGATTCAGCATTGTTACTTTCTGGCATCATTAAAACACGAATGAAGAACATTGGATTAAGAATATTCTAAAATTGAATTCTGTAGAAGCAGTTCATAGTTATCACTTATCACCAGGTTTGTCATTTTGCTTTCTTACGGCACAAAGAGGATCATGGTTACTCTTCATTCAGAAGGAATAAATAAGAAATAAAAGATTAACTCGGTACGATACGAGGAGTTCTGTACATCTTATAAGTTAGATTTTTGTTAATTCGACGAAAAAATTCTAGGGTTGCGTTCATTTGAGATAATTATTCGATGTTACCCAATTGAAAATAACTCACGTAGGTAAGTGGATGCTATCAAACCGAAGTATGAGAACTTATTTTCTATCGGCCTTACGAGGCGTGTTGAAGGTAGAAGAGATGAAGACATTTATCAATATTTATTAACTCTAATCTTCTCGGGTCATCCGAAAGCTTCTCATTCCTAACATCTCTTGAATATATTCCATTAAATTAAGTTGATACATCATATGGGCGTCTCTGACGCGATAATTTCCAACACGGAACTAAAAAATACTTATGAACGTCTGTATACTTGCGAAGAATGTAAATTTGGAATAGTAAGCTAAAAAATCTTATCCATATGTGAACTTTATCTGGGAATGCAGGTTTAAGTTTTCGCAATTCATTTAATTTTTTTGCAGTAAGATGGAACCGCTTCTTTATCGCAACAAAATTGTCTTTGTTGCGTATCCTTGCGTCGGTCATGCCGAGTTTCTAGCTAATCTTAACGTTGTGTTGATTATTTCACTTACGTGAATAACGTATAAACATTGGGCTGGACGAGGTATTAGAACAACGAATTAAAGTGCGCATCTGTAGAAGATACGATGCGTTGATTTCGACGTAGTAGGTTACTTACCTTGTTAACTTATCTTGGTGCCGGTAAATACTCACTACGTCTTCATATTGCCTATGGCATTGGCGACGGTTACTGTAACCGTAGGCGCGAGTAACGTGGGCAAAACATTTCGGTTTAGGTTGCCTGGCATAAAAAGCAAATTGTTCGCACGCTCACAAGCAGGGGCGTGGTTCATGCCGTCGCGGTATATATAAGCTAATTCCTCTAGTCTTCGTCGCTGTATATCAGCTAATTCATCAGGACCATGTATCACATGTACTCGCATATTAACGTAGTAAGTGTTACATTGTTTAAATATCTCTGCAAATCGCCAATGAAATATGCAAAACTTTTTGTCTAATTACTTGAACTCAAAAATTGAACCGTATTGAACTGAGTCCCAAAGTCCGAGTTCGATTAGAACCTTTATCAATCTAGCAAAAATATCAGTCCGTGGATGAAAACGTCTGGAATCCTGTGCGTAGTGGAGTGCCAAAGATTGGAAAGATTAAGATTAAAATCTGGCAGGAGACCACTGTCCCAGCCAGTTTTCTTGGAGCCTACTTGGATCTTGGAGCCTACTTGAACAACACGCATGAAGGTATCCAACTTCTCTTCACGTCCCGTTAATGCACCCGTATTATTGACAGGTAAATGACTTATCTTTGCTGCTCATGCGCAGTCTAACGTTTGCCGGTCATCACCCCAGGTATATTAGCGCACGCTGCAAGGATCGCTGTATCGGTTAAATTTATCAGTACATGATTTTTTGAAGTGAAGCTGCTCCGCTATAGCCGTCATAATCTTACTATAATTATTTTTGTTTTCTAGCAGTCGTTTAACATCTCAATCCAATTTAAATTATTCAAGCTGCTTGCTTCGGATTTTGGACTCTAGAAGCTAGGAATTTTATTATAAAATGCGTGCATATAATTTCAACAGCCAAGATTAATCAAGGTTATGATTAATATACCTTCATGCTTTCTAAAATTAAAAGTTATTTTTCGACCATAGAAGAAGCTTACAAATAAATCAGCTTTTTATTTGCGTGATTATATTTTTTTCAATAGATGTAGTACAGCTATACCTATACTTCTATCCCATTCACCACTTTTCTCAAAAATTCTTAAATTCCTTTTCAAATGTGAACGCTTAACTAAGCTTGTGAATTAAAGTCATCAACTATATAGCACGGCAAAAATGCTTTAGACACAGCCAAAATGTCCACGATTGAAGGGCTTTAGCGTGTTCTTAGAATTTATTTAATTGTTCTTAAGTAAGCATATATTCTTCACACGGGCTTTGTATTCTCACAAATCAAAAGTTTAACCGCCCCTCGAAGAAACCTTGCTGCTATAGTCTTACAAAATACAGTATTTTATTCATTTGCTGATGTTTCTAATAAGCTAGATAGTAAGAGATTAATAAAGTGTTCAAGATTGAATCAAGCTATGGTGGCATATGTTATTTTTTAAAGTAAGAATGCACTTATCTCAGCTCATTGCCTCAATTCGCTTTGGGTGCCGTAGGATGGAAATCGGCTGGGAATAGAGTAATCGAGACGATTGTAAGCTAAACGTAGAATTATTGGAAGTATTATTTAACGCAGCCCATAGAAGTGGCAGTGCACCGTAATATATGAAGCAAGTTATTCATCACGAAGGCCGCACCAGGACCAAGCACAGCTCGTATCCAGGCTACATGGACGCGCGTGTCACTCCAGCAAGTCTATCTGGCGGCATCAGAAGGTTTGGGTGCGACGCATCATTGTTACTCAGCAATTGCTGATGATAATGACCTCGAGGTGCGACCAATTACCTTCCTGTTCGCCTTCATTACAGATCGGGACTTTCATCACCTTCAACCAAAATGTCCGGCAACGGGACATTTTGGTGTTGTCATTGAAGTAATTATAGCGCCCGCTGAGCGTTGGCTTGTGACCGCTGGTATATTGTGTTCAACTTCTCTATTCTCGTGGTAACGGTGCGCAATGGGCCTTGAATCAACCGGGGGATGTGACAATTTCATTGATGACTTAGGCTAAAGTTATAATGTCGGTCTCAAGGGATTATGTTCAATGTTATCTGGGAAGTACTTCTCTCTGCGAATGCGGAATCAGCAAACCAACTTCAATAATAAGAAAACTGTTCCAATATTTCCTTATTTAATTGTTCTGCTTATTGTTTCTCTCTGTGATTATAAGCTATGAAATAAGTGGGTTTGCTCCAAAATATATTATAAATTCAGCACGATTTTCCACATTCCACGTAATTTTTTAATATGTAGATCCCATATCTGACACGGAGCTTGAATTCCCAAAAATATATCTTAACGAATGAAAGTGGTTAATTCAGAAAGTAATAACCATAATAAAAAATTTATATTCATTTATTTGCTGAATGTTAATAAAAAACGTATCTTCTTGAGGTAACGCAACAAAAAATAAAGCATTTAACGATACATAATTTAATTCCGTCATACTATTTATATTTTTTTAATGTTAACCAACATGGATCATAATAACGTAATTACCTCACGTAATTTGCGGTAACCGGAAATTTTCCTGAAAACGTCGATCATACAATTTCTTTTAGCTATGAATTTTGTTTCGATCCTGTGTACGCCAGAAGCAATGTCACGGCGATTAATGGGGCAACGGTTTCTAGACGTGATTAAACGCTTGCCCTCCTCGAGTGCAGGCAACGCACCAATAGCAGTAGTAAGGGCCGCGCTCTAATATTATCCTCAATTATGTTCAGTTTTAAAGATCTTTCTTGTATACGAGCGAAGAGGCAAATTATCGTAAATTGCGATGGGGCGTTAACATCAAATTATGAAGCCTTATTACTTGAAAAACAATAAACTGATAATACATATAATGATAAGAATCAGATAAAAATCAGTGTACCTAGTCGTTTTTGTACCTTATACAAAAAAAACTATTCGTAAAACTCTATAAAGCTGCTGCACGCAATAATCATTTTCAACTGTGTTGCACATAATATGGTATAATTAAAATTGGAAAAGCGGAAAAGTTTTCATCTATTTAATTTGAGAGATTATGAAGTAGAGATATAGATAATACTCAGGAGCCACTGATAGTAACGACAAAAGAATCGCAGCAGCAGCACGAACAACCAAACCAGACAAATACAAATTTTAAACTAGTGATAGTCGGTAAACTAGCAATCTGGAACATAACATTAGCAAGCATAATAGATTTAAATCAAGAGCTGACTTAAATGATAATATTCTAATATTATGACGACTAATTGACCAGCGTATCTTTCTGGCAAAATCATAAATAAGTATGAGAAAGTACGATAAAAGCACGGGGATGATTACGTCAAAGGGGAACTAAAACCTAAATTAGACAATATAACTTTCTTACTAATAAATTACGTGTATCAACGCGTTTCTTTATAGCGTAATTGTTTCAATGGTAGCAAATATTGATAGAAGATTGGCTTGTGTTCGACGGGTTGTCTCTTAAACTTGGTTAGCTTTGACCGGTATTTACGTACTTCTGCAACAGCGATGGTTGTTGGTAAATCAGTAACACAGCCGCAGCCGTTTCGGATATATACATGTATAGATTATACCCACATCCACAGACACTACGGTGGCTGGGCATTTAAGTAACGCCCTGTACCGCGATGACGGCCAGCTATATAAGTAACACAATACCGTGACGATGGCCAGCTATATCAGTAACACAATACCGCGATGACGGCCAGCTATATAAGTAACACAATACCGCGACGACGGCCAGCTATATAAGTAACACAATACCGCGACGACGGCCAGCTATGTAACACTCAATGCCGCGACGACGGCCCTGTCTCTTATACACATCTAGATGTGTATAAGAGACAGGGCATATCGCGGCAATTGGCATCGCTGTGGCAACGCCTGTACTCTTGCTACGAGCCTTAGGCAAAAAAATGCATTGACATTTGCATTGTCGTTACAATGAAATATTTTTGTTTTTTTTTTATCAAAATACGTCAGGAGTCTTCAAGAAATATGAATGCTTAGCGAATGATCATTCACGTATTTTAATCTCTGTTCGTCTGGCTGTGCTTTTCGTGCTTTTCGTCATGTTTTGTCTAAATTCGCCTCTTCGTTTACATTTTAAGTTTTTTCAACAAATTTAATGTCCTTTTAAATAAATTTGAAGATTTGACTCGTCAGGCGTTGGATGTCACGCAACTCAATTCATCCATGTGCCTGTCTCTTATACACATCTAGATGTGTATAAGAGACAGCCTATATGGAGCCCTATGTATCCATATTCACGCGACTTATTATATTCTCCATCTTAAAAACCGTAAATATTTGTGCGTTGCATCATTGCAATTTCCATGAATTCTTTCAAAAAACTGAGCAATGTCCAGAATTGTTTCATTTCACGAAGCCTCGCCTTGTCAACGAGGCTCATGGCCGAAGCATTCGAGACGTCTCTGCACTCAAAGAAATAAATGGGTAATATTGTCCAAATAGTGACACACTTTTTTCACCCACTACGCGAGCAGAGAGCGGGCGTAGCACTGATACGCCCTTTCTCCGGGCCAAACTGCGTCAGGATGACAGGAGAAAAAATATAACTCAGTACTCACTGCAGTGAGTGACAGAGAGCGCATTTTCTCGTCGACGAAAACTTGAAGATGTGTATAAGAGACAGGTCTGAAACTATGTCCAAAGAATTAAAAATGCTGCGTTTGAAATATTTCCCAAATATAAATTTGCATGTTTTACTGGTAAATAATTTCAAAATTGGTTCTTTCTTCAGGTATAAGGACGTTATTCCTGCTCGGATGCGATCAAACCTGGTCTATGAGTTCTGTTGTGCACGCTGTGCATCTACGTACGTTGGAATGACGTCGCGTAACTTCTACATCCGGGTTTCTGAACACCGTGGCACCTGTCTCTTATACACATCTAGATGTGTATAAGAGACAGGGCCCGCTCCTCGCTCGCGTCACAGCTCAGTGACCCTCGGAGTCGGTGTAGGCCACCATCAGAGGCGTTAAGGTCGGGGCCCTGATCATTGACATGAAACCATTCCCTGTTTTTAATTAATAAAATCAATTCTTTTTTTTTGTTGGAATGGTGAGTGTAGGAGGCCTTTAAAAAAAAAAAACTCGGGAGATACGGTGAAGATGTACGCATCAGGTGAAATGGGCCCAGAGAACAAGGTGGTCGGATTACGGTGAAGACTAACTGAAGATACAAAAAGTTGATGAGACCAAAGTGGGCAGGTCTGCACCAGATGGGATCTGAAGTTCTACTGACTGTTGATTCATTGTCGCTAGCTAGCCGTGCGGTTTGGCTGACTATAGTTCGTGACTACACGTAAATATTGGAGTCACGGTACAGTAATGATTTGGAATTCTAATTTATTACATGAGGTGCAATTTCTCATTCTAAGATCCTTAAATTGTACCACAATTTTGTACAGTCAGCTATATAAGTAATACTCAATACCGCGATGACGGTCAGCTGTATAAGTAACACAATACCGCGACGACGGCCAGCTATATAAGTGACAACCCTCTACTAATATAATTTGCTGGTTGGTGTCACTCGTCTGGCATTACATCACCGCCATGAACCTCATGGCTCTAGTCTACTATGTCCAGCAATCGACTGATGTCGAGCCAACGCAACTCAAAGTATTAACACTCGAAGAATAGGACAACAAACATGAGCAACTCAACTGAGTAACACACGATACCTTATCATTTGTACAAAAATTACAGCCATACAAAAAATGAGCATAAAACAACATAAATAAATTGGCTAAATTTAGCTCTTAAGCAATGTATTCCACTCAAAATGGCGTCTATGTATAACTCGACTGATGACCGTGGCGCCATCTACCGCTGAACTCGAACAAACCACGGTAAAAAACCGAATGACCAGATTACGGTTGATAAGCGTGCAAAAATAACGTGTTACGTATTTTTCGCCCGTTTTTCTAACAGTGATACATGTGCTGCCTGACTCACGGGACTGTTGTGAGCTGTACTTGAGGGCGTGCTAATTAAGTTACAAGATAGGTTAGCTTACTGTATGCTTATGAACTAAATTATTTGCTTTTATCGCGGTTATTCTTCACCTGATTTCGTTACGCGTATATAGATATGATAATTGCATTAACTATAGTTTCGCGAATGAATGAGTTTCACTTCTGACCCGAAGAAACTAAAGACGATTTGTTCAAACAAAAAATTGCTTTGTTCAAGTTTAAAGCTAGGATAGTGATGGGCTATTGTTTGAACATTGTTCACCCACATTTATGATCAAATAAGAATAATTCGGCTGAAATAAGTAAAACGTAAAGAGTAGGAGAAATAAAGATTCAAGAGCCAGAAGCGCCTTTAATAGTTGAAATTTCTGTGCCCTTGAGCATTCAGTTGTGGACTGGCACTGCAAACCTCAACTAGATTTTACACTTGACGTTCATCTTGTATTCGATAGTGAATTCAGGGAAATATTTGAGGAAAATACGCGCTTAGTTACAATCTCTTCCAAAATTAATCCCTTTTTATAGTGAAATGATACTCCATGAATTTTATGATATATCTTAGTAGCACCACCCCATTACCATTCATGATCACTGGCAATTGAATGCCTGTTGAGAAAATGTAATCAAATAGATAAAGTTGGTAATGATTTGATAGAAAATATCAATGAATAATGAATGTATATGTTAACATACGAAACATCACTACTTTAATAACGACAAAACTGCCTGGCTATTTTGTCGTTATGTCGTTGTAAGGTTTCCACAAAGCCAATTCATGAGCAAAGTTAATACATCAATGATATCTAGTCATATTTTTAGAGTGCTTGACTTGTCCTTACTGGAACAATTCACGCTGAAAATATGGAAACAGGGTCCTGTATGGTTTGTTTTTCCATCTCATAGTACAGTTTAACCCTCTCCCGCCGTATGTCTCTTCTGGAACATAACTTTCACTTTAAATTCTGCGTACACTATTGAATGTAGCAGCCAGAGGACGTTGGTACGCAGCAGAGAACATTTTAAAGTTGTACGTGGCGGTAACCATCAGTGCAAGTCATTTTGCGTTCGCTAGAACGTATCCTTATTGGGAAGTAGACTTTTGACTATATTGCTCCGGTTACACATGTCCGGCGGTAGAGGGTTAATTATACACAGAATAGCTGATTTCTAATGGTTGCAAAGCTCTATACCGGAACTGGTGTTCTGTTATGATGGTGGAAATGCTTTACTGCATAAAGGAGCATCATGAATGAACTCAGGCGGGCAGACTGGGACTCAAGGGTCCAGCCAGCTAGGGTACACAGTGAGACACTATAATGATCTTCCTTTTCAAAGCTCTAGTACGACTGCACCCCTATCAAAATTCTATTCCCGTCAGTCGCTGGCACAAGGACGCCCCAAGTTCGCCTAGCGCGTGAATTAGCTCCTCTATGTCCGTTTTAGGTTCCGGTTGCCAGGGCGAACTAAGCGCCAAATCAGATTCCTGTCAAATACCTGGCGGGCTTGGGGCGATCATGATGCGCGCGTGTTAAGCGCCTGATGCCTTCCAGAGATCGAGGTGCTGCCGAACCTAACAAGCAACTGAAAAAACGCCCTCTCCTGCCCCTCTGTGGTGGACAGGGAAAGGGGCGCTCGATTACCCACGTTACCCGTTTCTGTTTTAGCAAAGATAGTATGAAAAATAAAAGAAAACGAACGCAATTAGTGCACAAAAATGCAATTTGTAAACAATACAAAGCTTTCAGAACCTGGCAATTTTTCCACTTCGAAACGAATTTACATTATTCGAGTTGTTCTTAAGCTACAATACAAAGGGAAATATCACTTCTAAAGTAAGCAAGATTGTCCCGCGTGCTCTCACATTAGCCCCAATTGAACATTCTTCCATGTCACCAGCACCATGCATTCCACCAAATCACCAGTACCATGCATTCTTCCACGTCACCAGCACCATGCATTATACCACGTCATAAGCAACATACATTCATCCACGTCGCCAACACCATGCATTCTACCACGCGAAAAGACGCATTCTTTCACGTGACCAACACCATGCATTCTTCCACGTCATCATTACCATGAATTATACCACGCTAAAAGCACCATGCATTCTATCTCGCCATCCAGCATTCTTCCATGTCATCAATATGCATGCACCAGTACCATGCATTCTTCCACGTCACCAATACCATGCATTCTACCATGCCAAAAGCACCATGCATTCTTCCACGTCACCAACACCATGCGTTCCACCAAGCCATCATAACCATGCATTCCACAACGCCAATGCATCATGCATTCTACCACGCCGAAAGCACCATGCATTTTTCTTCCACATCACCAACACCATGCATTCTACCACGTCACCTAAACCAAGCATTCTACCACGTCACCAACACCATGCATTCTACCACGCCAAAAGCATCATGCAATCTATCACGTCATCAGCACCATGCATTCTTCCACGTCACCAACACCATGCATTCTACCACGCCAAAAACACCATACATTCTTCTACATCTCCAACACCATGCATTCTACCACGTCAGAAGTACCATGTATTCTTCCACGTCACAAAGACCATGAATTCTACCACGCCAAAAACACCATACATTCTTCTACATCACCAACACCATGCATTCTACCGCGCCCGCCTAAAGCACCATGAATCCTTCCACGTCACCAACACCATGCGTTCTGCCAGGCCAAAAGCACCATTCATTCTTCCACGGTACCAGCACTAAATATTCGCTCTCTCCGTCGCCGGGTACTATTTCCTCTTCTTCTGTGCCGCTATATAGATCCCAGCGAAGGCGACCGCACAGCCAATTCGAAGAGACCACCACTGAGACGCAACATCGGCCACCTTCACAACCCTTAAATACGTTTGCACTAAGTTAACTTTTTTAGTACAAGTAGTATGTCAGAGCAGTGCCACACTGTTGTAAAATTTGCCGAGGCGCAATGGCTGTACCTTCATGAATGCAGGACGAGATAATTATAAAATTAGGTTTGTCAGGAGTTAAATAGCGCAAAGTAGATTTATAAATTCCATTTTAAATTATTCAAAGAGATCTGACAAAGTTTTACAGCAAGGCATAGTCACGGTCAAGCGTTTAAATTGGAACGTGCTTTTACATACTATTTCACGTTGCAGTAAATGAATTTGACTGCTCGAGTAAATTGACTGCTCGAGTAAATGAAACGTTACAAATTATTTATTAAATAATTTGTAACGTATTATTTATTAAATTATTTGACTGCTCGAGTAAATGAAACGCGAACAGGCATATAGGTACACGAGTGGTGTAAAGGTTATTCACACAGGGTTTTGAAAACGCGAGTTTCCTTGAACTTCTTATTAAAATCGGGTTCTGTAAAATAAGCATACAATGGTAAAAATAATCGCTTATAAATTAGTATTGCACATAGCATAAATAGGATACGAAAAAAAACTTTATTTCGAACAAAATACACGAAGAACTAGAAACGAGTGTAAATATCCATGCAGAACGAGATTCCCAACTAAACACGTAACAAATATTCCCTTCACTAGACAAGTCGAGAGCCGGAATCGAACTAAATCAATCGCGTAGATTAAAATCAACTGTAACTAAGATGCGTAAGACACATGCACATCAAGCGTAAAATTGATTAAAAAATGTGCTTGTAGGAACTAAAAATTCTACAAGGGGTTATGGCTTTAATAGCAAGTATCGAAACATTAAAAATACTGTCGACTTCCAATTTCGTTTCTGGGTACTAGCAAAACTCACCACGATCTCAGATGTAATCAACTCGTCCAGGGCCCGTATTATCAAAACTTCGTAACTTTTTGCACTTCCGACAAAAAAGTTACGTGCTACGTAAGTACACCCAAATTTTGGCATTATCAAAACATTCGTACGTAAGACTTAGCTAAAAGCGTACTATCAGAACCATCTGGCCAAGTGACCAATCAGAGGCTTTGGATTTGTTTACATTCTGTGAACTTCGATGGCGGGAATCGATGCCTTCGATGGTATCGACTATCGAATGCTGTCTGTCGGTATTGAGTCGGTATTGCTCCTTGTTGGCCCAGAAAAAGCTGTTCTAAAATAGTTGTGAACTCTTTTTAATAAACAGCGTGTTTTGAAGAAGAAATCTGTGTACGGAGCTAAAAATTAGGGTCGGCAGAGATATAAAGTACCGACTAGAAGGGATGAATGATGAGAGTTGGGCGCGAAAGCTTTGCTTTCGAGCCCAATTATTTTTTTTTGCTTTCGCGCTTGTAAAATATAACGCAATATGCATTTGCTTGTAAAATATAACGTAAAAGGAAAACAAAATCAGTTTCTGGCACTATCACAATTGAATTTTTTCCAATAGCACTGTCTAGCACGATCACATATTTTGATCGTGCAAATGTTGCACGATCAAGTAGTGGAGATATCACAAGTAGAGCCATCATTCTATGCGGTTATATTACGCGCTGTCAGATTATTGACAAAATTCTATCACAAGTCAAGGTGTTGCTACTTGCTAGTAAATCAATAGTTTCCTATCGCTTCAGCAGACACTCTAAACTTGTGGCGAACTTCACTTACGACATCTCCGAGCAGGCGTACAGTTACGTTACGTATCTTCCGCGCAAATGTTTTGATAATATCACCTCTAGAGTTACGTCATCAAGTCAGCACTTACGCCACTCGTAAGTCGATTTTGCGTACTTACGAAGTTTTGATAATACGGCACCATGCAGTTTCTCAAGCTTCAAGGATGTGTGGTGAACGCATGAGTTACTATGTGTCGTGTGTGTACGTAAGTAGCCTGGAAGTCATAGCTTGTGGCAAAATTCCATTCGGGACCGATTACTAGTCGTTTCTATCAACAGCAAGCTAATTTGGTGGAGAGATAAATAATTCTTAATAAATATTTAGATCGTCCAATCTCCGAAAAATTAGTGTTTATGCATCGCGCTGATTTCTACATTTATTCAAGTCAATAATTTAACTATAGACTATCACATTAACAGACGTCAACCGCGGTCTGCGCCATAGAATTTTCATATTCGTGTTGCCTCCGGAGAAAATCGATTAGTCTCAATAAAAGTCAATTGCTTCATACGAGGGCGGAGTTCCGCAAGTTGAGGGCGAAGTTCCGCAAGAAATGGCAGGAGCGAAACAGACGCAGAAACACGGAAAATCATGTCAACACCATTCAAGATCTCACGAGGACTCCGACCGCTCGCCGACAGGCACGGGAGATGGAGGACAATTAAATAGTGGAAATCATGTATATAAATCCAGTTCTGTAAATAAGGTAAAAAGTGTATTCATAAAGGAACGTAAAATTCGACTGGATACCATCTTTTATAACATAACATAACATAGTGATGTCGGCTCTGAAGTGTAGGCCTGATGTGGCCTGTCGCCGATCCTTTTCCTTTTCGTGCCTTGTTCATAGATCTAAACTCGTGTCATTTGACCGGATCTTTTCATGACTGGCGATAGTTTGAAGTAGCTGCTAGACTTCCACCCGGTTCGATAAGGAGCTAGGCATTTCAAATCTGAACATATATTTTTCCATAGCTTTATCTAGTCCAGTGGTTCCCAAAGTGGGCGATATCGCCCCCCTAGGGGCGGTGAAAAGATTTTGGGGGGCGGTAAGAAAGAAGAGGGTGTTTGGGGGGCGATAGGGGGGCGGTAGTCCGAAGTCAATTTTAGAAGTGCGAACTCTTGTTTGACGATTTGTGCACAACACGTGCAGCACCTGACTCCCAGCGATGGTTTTTTCACCCAGATCTGTTTTTTAACCTCTCCTGGGTTTCCGTCTCGGACAAATTAACGGCCGGACTCGTGGCCGGTCTCACGGCCAATTTCAATGATTCACGGCCATTCAATGATCAAGGAGTGTCTCTCAAAATAATGAACTTAACTGGATGAAACTTTAACTTGGTACTCGTATCCATTAGGACCTAACGATAAAGTTTTGCTCGTGAAAATTGTTTGAATTTTGCCATCGTTTGTTTTTGCCATAGTTATATGGTAATACGGGCCGAAATTCACAGTAATTTATTCCAACTAATTACACACGCAAATAATTTCTTCCAAACTACTGAACAGATTCGAACGAAATTTTGAATTTACAGTCCTAACTACCGAACGGTAATGTTTAGCTCGTGAAAAATTTTTCGATTGTGCCTTCGCTCGCGAGTTTTTTTTCATTTCACCTTCATTCGTGATTTAAACAGCAATACGTACTTAAATTCGCATTATTCAAGACATTTTTTCCAAACTGCTGAACAGATTTGAACGAAACTTAGTATTTAAATACCTAACCTCCGCAACGGTGATGTTTACAATTTTTTCGTTTTGCCTTCGTTTGCGAGTTATACGGCTATACGTATAATCCTCTTGGTTAAACCGGCCGGTAGAAAAGCCGGTCGTTCCTCCTATAATAATAAAAAAATAATAATAGCGGTTTCAGCGTTATTAGGCCGTAGGCCTGTCGCCGATTCTTAACATCGCAGAACATTCACAGCATTTTGCGGTCTCGAACTCGCAACTCACTGCTACAATTCTGCTATGCTTAACCGCCCGGCCTCCTCGCCGATTCTGACCAGAAACTGGCGCACATAGCTGGGATCGAACCCGCGCCTCTCATGGTACTCTGAACTTTAACCACTGGGCCACCCTGCCCAGTGATTAAAGCGACCAATAATGGCGATCTCGTGACGGCACCTGCCTGAATAACTCGCGAACGAAAGGAAAATAGAAAAATTATCACGAGCAAAGCATCACCGTTGAGAGGTTAGGTAATTATATACTAAGTTTCGTTAAAATCTGTTTAGCAGCTTAGAAGATACCCGGCGATACGGGCCGAATACAAAGAAGTGTGAAATCAAGAATGACGGTGTAATGAAAAAAAAAATCGCAAACGAAGGTAAAATCGAAAAAATTTTGTAAGCTAAAAAATCACCGTTAGGTAGTAAGGAATATATATTCAAAATTTCGTTCAAATCTATTCAATAGTTTGATAGAAATTCTTTGATCACTTTGATCGGCCTGTTTGGTAATATACGCGTAATTCACGAATGAAGGTGAAATGTAAAAAAATACGAGCTAAACATCACCGTTAGGTTCTGATGAATACGTGTTCCAAGTTTCATTGATCTGCGTTCATTAGTTTGGGAGATATTACTTGATAATTGAATTTGGAGATTGGTCGTGAGACGGCCACGGGTCCGGCCGTAAATTCGCCCGAAACGTCCTAGGTTTCTAGTGCTGAAACAGTTAAAACAGCTGAAAAAACTTATTGGTTCACTAAATGGGGTTCTATTTGTGAAATACACAACTGTATTTAACCTTTATCTTTTAAAATTGCGGCGTACTAAATTTTAAGAAAGAGGCGTATGTCTCTGGGGGGCGCTAGAAATTCACCAGGGAGCCAAAGGGGGCGCCAGCCTGAAAAAGTTTGGGAACCACTGATCTAGTCTGTTCTTGAACGCGTTCATACTTGGAGCACCAACGATGTCATCGGGGAGGCTGTTCCACATGTCGGTGATTCGAAGCGAGAAGAAATTTTGTCGCGTGGAGAAGTTGCAGCGCATTTTTTTTAGCTTATAGCCGTGGCCCCTGGTGTTGGTTTTAAGAACGTTAGCCTTGCCCTCATCAGAGGAAATCTTTCGTTGGTCTACTTTCAAATCAGATATACCGTCCTTTGACATACACTTCGAACTAGCGTACAAAAAGAAGGCTTTCGGATTCTTTTTGGCATTTTTAGCAATATTTTTTTCGAAGTTTTTCACTGCAGTGCGACAAACTTTTTTAGCTTGATTTCGAGCTCTGGCATACAGGTTATAATCAGACTCGCTGCGAGTTTGTGAATAACGCTTGTAGGCTTCTTTCTTGGTCTTTAGCTGAGTCTTAACTGCACTGGTCATCCACTGGGACTTTTTGACTCCTCCATGCGTAATCTTGGGTACACAAGCATCAACTGCAGACATAACCGTGTCTTTGAGAAACGACCATGAATCAGCCACATGTTTCATTTTTTTGTATCTTAGTGGAAACTGACACTTTTCTATTGTGTTAAAGTGCCTACACAGACCATTGCTAGCAGCAAGCTTGATATTTTCTGTCCTAGAATTGGAGGTCTGGCGCAACATTGATCCCCCGATGCCGCAAACGTGGACACCGCCGGCAGCCAGGAGCGACGTTGAACATTTTATTGTGAGAAATTTTGCCTAATTATTTATATCTAACGACTTCCAAGCAGCAATATATTTTAGTGCTACTGTTTTTTACTTATTTGTTTGAACAACAAAGACCATTCAAGGTTAAGCACAACCAATCAAGCACGAAAAGATCGATGATCATACTTTAGATATATTCATTCATTGAAAGTTACTCCTTAGAATTTACTTTCGGTTAAGTTATTATTTTGTTGAATCAGTAAAATTCCTAGAACCATTTTATTGCAATTTTGGGTTATTTTTCAGGAGTTAGTCATGCACTTGCCGGGCACGCTCGTCGTTGGCGGCAAAAAGCGGGCATGGCGATACACTTGAAAAACACATGCCAGCAAAAGAAAAGCTAGTTGGGAATTCACTGAACATAGAGCAAGTGCATAAACTCCTGATACTGCAGCTTCTCCAAATGAAGAAGCCTACAGGTCAGACAACAGGTGAGGCAGAAATAGTACTGGCCTCCACCAAATAACCTCGACCGAAATAGAATTGAGCGTTCATCTCTCCAATGACTTCATAGTGTGAACGAGTTGGCCTACTGTTGGTCCTTTTGGAATATTTCTTTTCGGGTCATTCATTAGTATTATTTAGAGTCTCAGGTCATTAACAATCGCGATCTCCTACTTACACCCCAAGACGAAAAACTGTTTCAAGAAACACGCAATGCGTATTTGAATCAAGAGTGTTTGTTCATACGCGAAGAAAATTTGGAAACTCGTCAGTTTGGGCGGAAAATTCTAATTATGTATACTTTACGGTATTTATTATTGACATTTCTTAGACATATTGGAAGAATTGGTAGATGTTTAAACTCCTACGCATAGCAGTGTACCGATTGGATCAAGCAAAATAAAAGTGTTGTTGTTGTGGTTTCCTGGGCTCACTTTTACAAGAAACCCCCTCGCGCAAGTTTGACACCACCCACAGGGGGTCGCTTCAGAGCTGTAGGGCCCAGGTTATGTTGTGGTGTTGTCTGAGATTCTGCCAGAGCGGACATTCCAGGAAAGTGTGAGTGCTTGTGTGGGGAGCTCCCTAGCAGGATGGACAGGTGTCAGAGTCTGCTTGGCCGATTCGGTTTGCGTATGTTTGTAGTGAAGAGTGGTGCCGCACCTAGCCAGCGCAGCCTGGCTAGGTGTACTTTCGCCAGTCTAAAGAGCTGGGTTTCTGTGCGGCTTATGTCAGGTGGTGGGTGTCCAAGGACTTTGTTGTTGCCGGCCAGCTCCAGCGTTCTCTGTGTCATAACCCAGTTCGAAATTCTCACAGTCATTGCGGCCGTTCGCCGCAGAGACGTTCGCAAACGCGCAAATCTAGGCCGTTGTTGCCGACTTCACCTCGCGCCCAAGCAGTCTAGCGATGATATGGCCTCATCTGCCACGAACAGCGCGAGGCCTCGGTCGGCAAAAGCTGCGGCAGGCAACTGGCCGCACCTCTGCCGCGGCCTACGTCGAATATGCCGGCGGTAACGGTTCAAGCTTTGAGCAGGCAGGGAGAGGAAGGGGGTGAAGGGTGAGGAAGGCGGAAGAATATTGAAAGAACCATCTAGGCATGAATCTCAATATGGAGCTTTTACCGGAAGAAACTGATTGAATTATTCACTTATTTAATTTCTCTAAAATTATGAGGTTTACATGATTTTTTATTTTCTACATTTTTTTCGAAGGTTCTATTCTATTCTATACTACAGCGAACCCATGTCGCCAGTATTTGTGGAACTAGTTCCATCCAGTATTGTGTGTATTCAGTTTATTGACATAAATTCTATGAAAAACGCGAAATCGGTATATAATCTGAAAGTAAATATAATATAAATTTACAAAATAATAGAAATACTAAATGAGCGCAAACGGTAACTGCAAGGCTACTGCGCATGCGCGACAGCGAACACTGCACTGACTGCAGCGCATGCGCAGTTTTCTAACTAGTCTGCTCTATACAGTGGTGTGGCCGGGAAGTAACTAGAATGTACGTGTGGTGCAGTGCACACGACCCGAATTCGGTTAATTTTGGATAAACATTGGAGGTAAGGAACAGATAAAACGTCAAAAGTTAATGTATTTACATTTTTTCATCCGGTTTAAGATCTCATGCGCAACTATTAAGGGGAAATTTTGGTTACTGCAAGTCATGAAACATTGATTCTCGTTCAAGGATTCATCTCCAGCCTAACTTACTGTATTGCTATCGAAAGGCACGCTTGCCTATTGAATCCGTTGTCAATCCACTCAATTCTAGTTAAACGTTATTATTATGATCTGAAATGAACTTTTTGTCTCGGAGTTATGCATCAATGTGCCACCATAAAAATTTCGAGAAGCCTACTTTTTTTCTATATTAAATTAGCTGATATTTTTAAACTGATCGAGATGACAGAGTCAGTTAAACTTAGCACGTCTGTAAGCTCGTATTACTGGTCACAGGTTCACTGATCAAAACTGATGGAATCCATTTTGTTGCAGGCAAATGTTGAATGCAGCTAAACCCGACTATAACTTTGCCCGCGAAGCAGTCGAGGCCCGAGANTTTTTTTTTGGCTCGAAATTCACGTTCGGCCACCTCTGGCCTGCGGGAATTTTGCGCAACGGTCCCGCCAATCGCGGCAACCACCTTCGCAATAGCACGGAAACTGGCAGTGCCTGCCGGCCTGGTAGCTCGCGGTAGGACAGACTGACTGCTGCAGCAGGCTCTTTCCAGGCCGAGAAGCGCTGCCACAATATTGCGCTGCTGTGGACATTCCTGCGCTGTTGACCACCCTGGCGTTGCGCTGGGGCGAGCGTTGGCGCAGGCAAGTTCACCCGCGGCTGGCTTCCAGACTGCGGCGATATCTGACTGGGAACTGTGTGTGTTTTTTTTTTGTGCTGGTGTTGCCTTGAGGTGGGGATACTGTGTACAGTATGTTGGTGTAGCATCTATGTGGGGTTTGCACTATTTGTCAGTGTGTAGGTGGGTGGTCGCGCAGGTAGTGGCATGGGTGTTCTATGTTGTTTATGGCCGCAGCTATGAACTGTGTTCCTCTCATGTCATGGTGTGCTTTTATGGGAAGTATTTTTGTTTCGGCATGAAGGTGTTCGATGGCGGTGCTTTGTGTGCAGCCTGTGACTATAATGAGTGTTTTGTTTTGTAGTGTTTGTAGTTTCTGTATGTTTGTGTTGGATAATGCGGGCGCCCAGGTGGGGCTGGCATATGCCATCACTGTTCTGATGAATTGTTTGTACGTGGGTGCTAGTCTTTGTCTTTGCCAAATTTCTAGCACCTTTCTTTGTCTTTGCCAAATTTGGTACCGCCTAGGGACCTGCCATAATAAAGAACTAGTACGACACGTCGTGTAGCAAGTTGTAATGCGGTCGGACTCCGACTAATGTTGTCAGTCTCTATGCAATAGCCAGTACGAACGGGCCTGACTCCTGCTGTTCTATGATGTAAGTGCAACGTTCCTTACCTTTACGAATCTTACTTGTTAACTGTTATATATTTCCTCTGTTACTGTTATGTTATATTGTTCCGTGTTGCGTTTATAAGTATTTTACATTAGTTGTTGTGTTTCCAGGTAACTGGGCATTTGTTCAGTAAAGCTTGGATTGCCCAAGTTCACTCGATCCTTGATCACTCAACAGGGCCGTAGTGAGTTTTATTAGTCTGATGTTTGCGTTGCGTTGGAGGTGTTGTAGCTGATCCCTAATATTTTTGTTTCGAGTGTGTGTGAAATAAAGTAGACTTGATATGATAGCGAAAAAAGAATTGTGCTTTCGATCTGATAACGAGATTTTACGATACTTGCATCTCTGTTAGATGCTCCGACTGGTAAAAGTATAAACGGATACAACAGTTTGGGTTTCTACACATCCCGAGGCCGCTTGTAGCGATAGAGCGAACTTAAAAAGTGGACACTTCGATCGTTGATTTTGCGGAGATGTTAGGGTATGCACACAGTGAAAGCAGGTTTGCCCGCGCGGACAACCTGCTCCAACCTGCCACAAGAATGAACATAGGATAATAATGTAAGTGTTCACAGTGAAAACCTGTACGAATAGGCTTCCGTATTCTATGGTTTCAGGCGCCAGCCTGAGCAGGTAACCAGCACGCTGGAAACCTGCTTTCACTGTGTGCGTACCCTTACGCGGGTGTCTCGTCAACGCATCTCGGACTTAATCTACCCTAATACATCCGCGAAACGCCTTGCCTTTTTGACTGACTAAACAGATTACAACAGGCACAAAACAGGCACAGCAGGCACAGAACTGACTGAGCAGGCACAGAACATACAGAGCAGGCACAGAACATACAGAGCAGGCACAGAACATACAGAGCAGGTACAGAACAGGAACAGAAGTGGCTGAGCAGGCACGGAACAAGCACAGAAAAGTCACAGAACTGTTAAAGCAGGCACATATTAGACACCAAGCAGGCACAGATTTCGTCTCTACTGCAGACATTTCAGCTCTTCTTCTGCTACGTCGGTCCCATAGGCGTTGACGGCCAGGTCTGATTCCGGCCGTAAATCTTACCTTAAACCCTTAACGGCCGGCGCAATGAATTGTTTTGTAAAAAAAATATTGAAGTTGATTTTTGGGCTTTACTGACTCATAATAAGAGTAATGGATGATCAAACCTAGAAAATTCACTTTCACTAAAACAATATTAATGGTGTACGAATTAGTACAGTCAGGACCACACATGCACCAAAGGAAACATTGAAAATACATATGTTATCAGAAAAAGAGCTTTGCTGTTGAATTAGAACCAATTCATTTTCTTATGCACATATTTGACTGCAAAAATACATGATTATTTAGAAGTTACTTATCATAGTAGCATCTTATCGACTTGTAAATCCTCTGTTATTCACGCACTAAATCACAGTAAAAAATAATAAAATGGCACCTGTTACAAATTTCACAGCCAGCACTGAGGCAATTTCCCAAATAAATATGCTCCTTATAACATAAAGTTGCAGGAAAAATATGAGCAAATTTGATGTAGACAGAGCTGGGCAGCGATACTTCTAAATGTAGCGGCCGCTACCGCTACATGCTCTAAATGTAGCGGAGCGCTACCGCTACCGCTACACCCACTAGATCGTAGCGCCGCTATCGCTACTGAAAATGTAGCAGCCGCTAGTAGCGGCCGCTACATGTAGCGCGCTACTGCCTTCCTCTGAATGTAGATCAGCTGATGTGACATTCTAGCGATTGTGGGATGCAACAAAATGATTTGTCTTGTTATTGAAACAGAGATGCACATTGCATTTTGTGCATGCAACATTCGTGCGATTTGCACAACCTTCAAACGGCGAATGCGACGAGCTTCTGCAACAAAGGGCCAGTGGCCAACTTGATCATATCGAACATAATTCTGAGGGACAACTGTTATTACATGCATAGTTCTTGCCTCTTACTCTCAGGAGTTTCACAAGCTGAAGACCTTCCTCTTTTATTGATTGATTTGCCTGCTTCCATGAGAGCAAATGCTACGTGAAACTTGAAGTCTGATAGTGCAAGGACACTTTTACGTGGCATGTCTAACAAGATTGTATCTCGCTTATATAAAAGCCAGCTGTTGACAACAGCTATGTCGAACATGTGGAACACCATCTTCATGTAGTATTTCTTTGACTTCAATGGGGTTCTGGTGATGGCAATCAGCTGATCTGCCTTGTCTACTCCACCCATTGACCGATTGTAGATTTGAACAATGTTTGGAATAATGACTTTGATGACCTTCTGTTTTTGGTCAAATCTATCAATTTCAGAAGTAGGATTTGAGCTGGCAAACGATGACAGCATGTTCACAACACGGTTGTCACACCACCGTACATAGAAATATCGCATGTTTCGCTGATCAGTCTCTTCTCTTCAAATGCTCCTCTTCCTCTCTTCATCAATTGTTTATCTTCTTTTTTGAAAATTTTCATTCCAGGCACGCGATTTGCCCGAACTGTTCCACAGCAAAAGATTTTTCTTTCTGCCAAGTGTTGTTGCAAAGGCACCAAAGTAAACTAATTATCAATGGGCACCTGCATCTGTTCTCCTGTGAACCAATGGGCACCTGGGCAAAACGTTGGATCTGAAACACTGTCAACATTATCGTAGTTTTCATCAACATCGCTCGTATTAGCTGCTAATATGTCCATCCTTTCAGCAATAGATGCTTTCTTGGCAGACGATCCATAAAAGAACCAATTAGCAATATCTAAAAAAATAATTATGAGAAGGACTGCAACCTCAAAACAGAGTTTGACATGCTATGTCTATATGGATGTTATGCCTAAAACAGTAATATAGTTGCATTTATCTGTATTTATGTGTAAAAAACGATTACCTTGATACGACGAACTGAACGATTTTGCCAATTTGTGTCTGGTAATGAATGGTGCTGTCCGAACTGAACTAATTTGTACTAACCAAAAATGGGCGTCCACAATATAAATATAAGCGCCAAATAATTTAGCTATACCTTATATCACACATATGAATCATGCTCATCTCACTGGTATTTTTTTCGTTGGGATAACTAACCTCCCTTGGAGTCCATGATGGACAAAAGTTGACAAGATGAAAGGTCGTCTTGTCACGCTACAACTTCCGTGACATCAGGTTGCCTATTGAGCACAATTCCCCTAATTGAGCGATGTGGCGGTATCTGGCATGTTGTTCTGGACTGTACCAATGCGTTTACTTCGGACTCAGAATCCAATCGCTAATATTTTCTCTATATTATAGCTTTGAAATAGACTGAACGAATTCGTTCACTACGGCCGTTAAGGGTATTAACTCAAATATTCGCCATTGATCAACGATCAAACATTACACGGAATAGACGAGAAGTTAAGGACGAATCCATGTCGGGTTTGAGTAATGGATAATAAGGCGTGCTAATTGAAGGCATTTATTGCTGTCACGAATATAATGTGAGACCTAAAGCAACATATGAGACAAGTGCCAGATGAGTAGAATACCCGTCGGGTACGACTCGGTTACATAAAGCGTGTGGCGAGTAAGACATGAGTACGTGAATAATGCGCCGCCTGATTTGTTTAAAAGCGGGCATCAGGAAGGTGCTGGTGAATACCAGGGCACGGAGGGAGGGGGTTAATTAAACTCTAATTGGCAGTGCATTCATGAGCAACAACTGCCCCATAACCTAAAATAATGCAAAATAGTGCAAAATTGCCCCACTACGGTTATGTATGGAGGGGTAGGAATTGCTCCACTCTCATTATGATCAAGTAAACGATCAAATTTAGGGAATAGAGCCCCAAAGCCGGGGACTGCAGGGGAGGAATTTAAAGTAAACGCTAAAATTTAACCAAACACAATGTAATATTGTCTCAGTCGAATCAATTAATACAGCATTATACTCGTATAAAACACACATAGAACCGCTGCCAAATTTCAAGAAAACCCACTCAGTGCACTGGCTATTCCTTATGTAGCATACATTTTAGAATCAAAGTAGCGATCGAACAACAGACATGGTAGCTTGTTAATTTAGACGAGTTAAACCTAAATAAACACAGAACAAATAATGAAAAATTTATCCCAAAACTTTCAATTACTTTCAACATGTTTCGAAGAGATTTACACATATTACAAAATATTGTTACTTCGAATAGGATCTGTACAGGATCTCAACCCGGCGGATGTTATGTGAAAAACTACGAATCCTTGTCTTTAGCGAGCTGGAAAGAAATTCATGAACTTTTGCCTTTTCGTAAGTGGTACCATCACTTCACACAGCTAAAGTAACAGCACTTGTGCATGGCATCACCACTTCACACAGCTAAAGTAACAGCACTTGTGCGTGGCATCACCACTTCACACAGCTAAAGTAACAGCACTTGTGCGTGGCATCACCACTTCACACAGCTAAAGTAACAGCACTTGTGCATGGCATCACACAGTTAGCGAGATACAATGGGTGGCATCACATCACGTTCAAGGTTGCCAAAAGTCCAGCGTTGCCCACACCCCGCAAGCCCCCATCCTTTTCTATGAGGTATTTCTGATTATTTCTGCATTTATTTTTTATCGCAGTTCACCCCTCGTTCTCCATCCCTCTCTGAGGTGCAGTCACATCCCTCTCTGAGGCGCAGTCACAACAACTAACTTCAAAAATATGACTTCAGAAGAATATAAAATTTAGTTTGTGGGGAATTGTAATCCCCGCTCGAGGTGAATGCTGCGGTGATCATGTATGTGATGTTTCTTAGATGGGGACGCGTGGGGTGACGATGGGGCAAGCGGGGCAAAATTACGTGTCAAGCAACTACGAGAATGTGAAGAGGAACCCCGCCTTGAAGGTTTTGGCCAGCGCCTGGCCTAGCAGAGTGAATGTTGTATTGCCACGTCCGTCCTGAGGAGAACAGTCGCAATAATTTGTGTTCAGTGCGACACTGTTTTCTTGTCCTCAATAAAAGGTCAACGCTGGCCTAGGATCATTAGGTATATAGTTTACACCCACTTTACGTGCATTATTGCATTATTTTGATATTATTAGTATGCGGTAAAATTATTGATCATAGAGGATTTAGAAAAGAAAATATTTTTATAATCTTTGTATAAACTGACGATACTTGTGAAACATTAATCAATCCAGTTCAATTGAGTTTGATTGCATGGAGTCTGAGGAAATGGACTTCCTCGTGCAGATTTAGTGGAGGTAAATTAATAAGTTGAACCGACACTATAGGACTGAAGTGCAGAAGGACCCTCTGGTATTTGTGATAAATTAGTTTAATTCAAGACATCGGCGCGATATATCGTGTATTATTATGTCATATTTCTTCTGGAAAGAGATACAAGAGAACCCAATCGAAGAAAACCAAGATTGACAAGGATACCAAAACCCTCCCTTTCACCGACCTTAACAACAGTGCAGAAATCGGCGTCGGGCGTGGTATCGTAAGAAGCGCGCAGTGTGTAGCCGTCGCAGGTAGCGGCAGCGGCATCGAAATAAAATCCCACAAATTTAAAGACAAGAGTAGTAGTTGATGTGAAAGTAACGGTGCAGTTGTAGGCCGGACCGTCCGGGAATGCCTTGCACCCGAATCCGGGGTGTGAGTACACAATAACGAAGTCTGACTTGGAGAGGTCAGCCGTAAGTTCAATGGTCCTGCCGCATTCGTTCACTGCGGATACAAATTAGTGGAATGATCTTGATGTGACAGAGTACAATGCATTGATCCTTTCATATGACATGGAAAGGAAAATTAGGCTAAGTTCACTGCACACGACTGTAGTTAAGCCTGGGCACTGAGCACAAATTAAAGTGTCGTTGATCACTCGACACCCGAGTAAATTTGCTCTAATGAAACGGGTTTGGTATAATGATTGCATCGCCTCGTATTGACTCACATCGTCAGGTATCGGCTGAGGTCAAGCAAGGACACATCAAAGTAATTATCTGGCATACCAACCTCACCGAATGCTCTCAATGTCTCGTAGTGTAGTGCGCATGACGCTAAATGATGTAGATGTGACGTATATGTATATAATGGCACAGAACTGATTATTATTACATTATAGTTTAGTTTAGAATAATATTATACGTATATACATCACTGAAGTGGTGACACGACCGTAAAAAATAGTGATGCGAATAACAAGAAATTAAATTATTTAAATGAATAATCATTGTAATTAATAATCAGAGCATACCGAGTAAAATCCAGAATTTTCTCACTTTGCACATGAAATGCAGCCTGGAAAAATTTTCTTCATAGCACTGGTCTAATTCTGTGGCATATTTCGTACACTCAAGCTGCTGTATTTAGTAATTAGAGCTGTTTTAAGCACAATTTCATGATTACACTGAAACAAATCGGTGCGTTAGTTTAAGACATCTCAACTGGCTAAAACGCTCAATGTAGCTAAACGAATCATTCCGAAACGTTCGTTCACCGTTTTATCAACAGTTATCTCTAATTTTCGCTCAGCCAGTGGCAGCCACTTCTGCTAGGCGTATGACGTCAGGACCAACGAAAAAACGGCAAATTTACATGCGAGTTTGAATTTAATAGTTAACACAAAATGATAGTAGCTTTAAATCAACTTTATAATAGTGATAAGATAACTAGTTGAAGATATGCAATAGTGATTAAACACACGTACGACATTCGCATGCTTTATGTAGTTTTCATCTTTGATGTTTTATTGCCTCGAATACAGAGGCGGTTTTGAAGTCATATTGGTTATGAAACATATCGCAGTTCGATTACAGTCTTTGTTACCGGTGAGCCAGGTGAAAAAGATCATCGACAGCAAATTCAAACTTATTCATTATTTCTAATAATGTATGTAAAAAGTATGCCAAAAGATAAACCTGGAGCTTATTATATCATAGGCTTGATTTTAGCAAAATAAGTTACATAACAATTCTACGTATACCAAATAAAGTCGAGTATTAATTGACGTTGCGAGGAATGCTTAAACACCAACACCTCGAACGTCGATCAGTTTTCATGCTACCAGTAATGCAAGCCTGCGATAACACGCGACTTGCAAATTGTGGTGGTGGATGATGGTGTCTTTGAACTTTCCACAAGTTTAATTGTTCCTTTTCTGCAGATTAACAGAAATAAATTATATCTAGAAAATGTAGGCACACGAGTGCCTTTTCAGTCATGATGTAGAAAGTTAGGTTGAATAGCTTATTTTAATTTGCAATGCATGCGTTCTACCGTAGTCGAGTGGACTGAGGCGTCGCGCGGTCTGCATCGAGCCCGGGTTGGAATCCTGCTACGGTCGGATGGTTCTTCCAACGTAGGGTCGGAGGTAAGTGAATTTATATGGTTGCAAATAGTATCTCTATATCTAATAATGCAGCTAATTGGAATGATATGCTCATTTTATGTAACTATCACGATAAAACATGAATAACTAAATCCGGCGATTCAACATGAAGGGACATTTTCAGAGAGCTACGTTGTGAAGAGCCATGTAGGAATTTCAAGAAATGTTTTATTATATACACCAATCGATGCCACGTGTTTTCTTCGGAGTTGTTACCTCGTAATATCACTAAGGGTGCGTTAAAATCCTTGGCTATATATTGCATACGAATTTTTACATTTGTATTGTTGAGTAATTAATTTGAATTTAAATCATTCACAAATGCTTGCAATTTTAGTATTGAGACATAGCAATAGTGGACGAGATACTCATAATGTGTTATTCTAATAAAATGATGTACTTCCGGCAGTCTTTCTCTCATCCTATGCGCTATATTATATTTAATGTTTTCCTTCACCACACTGCATAGAAGCGTCGGCTGTAGTTCAATGAGGCTTTCTCTGTTTACGCGCTAAAAGTAGCTTATCGGCTGGCTGAGGGGCGTTTGAGACGCTTTTGGCAATTCATTTGGGACAAGCCGGGATAGTCATTTTGGTGCGTAGTTTCTACGCACCGATTTGTTTCAGTGTAGGAGCTGCTATAAAGTCTCCAGATCCCCAATGAGATACACCTATCATAAAAAATACAAACTATGGCAGTTGTACAATATGAAAAAATCAACAGGGAAATCATTATTCGTTTTATCTCAATCAAAGGGACAATATTTGCCACTACGGTACGCATTATTCGACACGGTATAAAATTTGATACTGAAAAAACTTCCCAGAAATATTTTCTAGTGCACGGTGCAGTAGAAAATGATAATAATATCGGCATATATACAGAAAACTTAACTTAATGCAATCCCATAGGATGAGGTAGACTAGCAAGTTTATTACCATCGGCTAGGGCAGCACAACTCAGCACATTCCAGAACTGATAGCATGGTGGTTGTAAGAGCTCTAAGTATTTATTACTGAAAAAACTGACCTTGTTCTGCTGTGCTAAAATAAAACAACAACGAATATCAATTACATATGAGATCGATTGTAAATTAAATACTAGTTATCAATTATATATTTGATCAATTGGAAATTATTTAGGCCCAAATGTGCTTTTGGTCCCAAATGTGCAGGTGCTATATCGGAGCACTTATCCACAATGCCTAAAGTGTGAAGAAATCAAGGGAACCTGACGTACATTATACTTTAGTTAGAATACCGAACACTCTGCGTAACTGATACTCACGCAGGTAGTAAGCTGGGAGCGTATTGTTGACGAGGACAGGTATTCCGCATGGAGAGTCGGTGACGCAAGAAGCCAGGTCCAGATAGGGTCTTCTAATAGCTTTGTAGATGCCATCGTCTTGAGGAAAGAAGTAGAGAGTCGCAGCTCCCCTTGAGACTGGCAGGAACAAAGGAATTAGTGGATTTGATGACTCATGAATTGGTGCATTTCGGTGCTAAGATCCTGGGAGGGACGAGGTGTGGTCGGCAGTTTCGAGGTGATAGGTCAAGGTCTCTAGGAAACTTCGTGGTTTGGAGAAAGCTGTGACCAGAACTTTGCATCGACAAATGCCAAAGAAATTACCTTAGAAATGAAGAATGATCTTAAAAATGTCCTCAATAAGTACTTTGAGCAATATGTTTTCTATTTCAATTAGAAAAAAAAGGCATGACACTGCAGATTGAACTGCCTTACCTCGACACCAAATAGTAGGAACAACAAAACGGCGCGCATCTTCGGCAAGCGAGAATAGATATCACATACTAGAGCTCATCATAATAGAGATCAAGGGTTCATCATAGCAGAGATAAAGGGCGCATCATAAGAGAGAGGGCGCATGATAATGGAGATCAAGTGCTCATCATAATAGAGATCGAGGGCTCATCATAATAGAAATCGATAGCTCATCATACTAGAGATCGATGGCGCATCATAATAGAGATCGAGGGCTCATCATAATAGAGGTACAGGACTCATCATAATAGGGATCGAGGATTTAACTGATGATGAAAATAGTTTTGTGTACTAATATTTTTTATTTCAATTAAGCTCAGAGTGTCGTTTCTAACACGTTAACTCTGAAGTTGTACATATATACGTACCATTAATTGTATTTCTCCAGGAAGTAGTGGTAACTAATTCTGTGTTTTCCGATGGCCTAAAAAACGACAGTGTCCGTGAACAAAAAAGGCCTAAAAATCATATTACTCAATATACACTAGTATGTAGGTTCCGGTGTAAAATTTCCATTTCTTTTTTGCAGATTTTAAAGTTTAATTAGGAAGTACCCCTATCATTAATTTTAGCCGGCCAACGCAATTGAAAAAAATAGATTGCAGAATTTGTCAGCAAAAAGGCTGTCTGGCAACCCTGTTTCAAAATATTATATATAATGAAATAATGGTACAAGATGAAGCAATCGGACTCAACGTGTTAGATATGTATTTATGTAATCAAATGACAATACGGGAAAATCAAGTTCGATCACAGCTTAATTATTAGTGTCGAGAACGTTGTTTTCTATAATGATTTTATTATGGTTAGTTGAAGCGTTAAATAGAAAGATTATTTATGAAATTATGATTAAATTTTTCAATAGAAGCAAGACGACTTAATTAAAAAACTGGTGTCTCACACGAAGATGTAAAGAATGAAGAAAATTCTGTTATGTCGACACTGCACCCTATAGGCGTGACATCACCATTATACGCGGACTTGTGGCTTAACTTGAGATTCGTTTGAAAAAAAAATATTCATTTAATAATTTAACCTTGGCCAGTGTGTGATTTAGTTCCTTGCCAGTGTGGTCACAGGAGTGTCGAGTGTGGAGTAACGAATCATGTTGACAAATATGAGAAAAAATAAGGTTTCTTAACAGTGACTAGAATGCCGAAAGAGAAGGTTAACTGGAGTCGTGAGGGAGAGGCTAGATGGATTTTGTCCTATCCGGCAAACGGTAATTGCATCATTAATTATTGACAACTTACTGTCAGGTGGCTGTGCAATATTGTTCTCAATGACATCCAGGAAGAAATTCACGAGCTTGTACTGCTTAAATCCTGTGTTCTCAACCGTGACGTTCACGTAGGAAGCAGCGCCTGTTGAATTTTTATTTTTTTAAATATAACATAAATAATGGTAAGCTACTAGCTAGAAATGCGGTTAGCATGGCCAGTACACGACAATACAAAACCTCCTACATATCCGCGAATGTCCTGCTTGCCTTCTAGCCGCACAAGTTGTCGCGTCACCAAATAAGCCGCACTAGATAATCGCCTCAGAATTGGCCAATTTTTTGATCGTATATACAGTCGCAAGAGCTGAGGGCTTGGACATATGAGGTCTGTCAAACCTGTTTTGAGCAATCAATCACATTTCCAGTCTAATGAAGCGCGTCATGACTGTATCACTTTCCGGTTTGAGTATCATGTCTAAAACCATTCGTTGTTGTAAGATTTCTATAGATTCGTGTATGAATCATGACTCGCGTCATTAAAGAAAGTACAGAAAGTGGAAGCCTCCACCCGTCTTTTGTCAATAATTTTTCACGTCAGTACTGAACGTGCACGAAAATATCGTAATTAGTCCTGTACTTACCAAAACTTTCTAATAATTCAATGTCACTGTTCTCTTCATGTCATTCCTTAATATTGCCATTATAATACCTTCTCCATAAAGCCATTCGAGAACAACATCAAGCCGCTCGCGATCGTCAACAAGCCGCGCTTGACCAACAGTAAGGCGCTCGAGACCAACATAATCATGAGCAACACATAATCGCTCTGTACCAACAGAAAACGTATCTTGATCAAAGTCCAGCCTCTCTTAACCAACATCAAGCAGCTCTCAACCTGACACAAAAATGTCTCTAAGAATGTTACTTTACTCCTGAAGCAAACGTCAACAGTGTTGGTGCATTAAACGGCAGCTTAAGGCTCTGATTGAGAGCGAGGCTACGAACAGCCTCGATCGGTTCGTCCCTATGAGTTTCTTCACAAATTAGGCTGGATTTTTCTCCCCTTTTAAATGAGATGGCGATATGGATTTTTCCATGATTACCCAGCTATTTATTTATAAACGGTGACCAGGAACAAAAAATATGTAAACTTTGTTTTAGAAGAGTTATAATGAAAAGAAATTTCAATAAACTTTGAATATTATTGTTCATCAAGTCTGCGACTTTTACACTTTTGTCAATATGTAAACGGATTGTAATTTTTATTCTCCATTGAATGATATACTCGGCATTTCTTGATCAGTCTCCTTGTTGTAGATATAATCTACCAAAAAATAGTTATGATCGAGCCTGCTGATACGCGGAGGGAAAATCCCGCATACTAACTGCTCAAAAGCAGGCTTTGTGAAAGGTATGAGGGGATAGGGGCGTCGAAAATTACTGAACTGTCAGTTCACGACGGGCGGCATGGTAAAGGCGAACTCTATGAGGGCGAGGAATTATACGTGGCCATTGGCCGGCATAGTCCAAGTAGCCGACCGTTGGCCATGCCTCGGCTACCTGAAAGCGACCAGTTGCCGCGAAAAAGGGTCTGGCTAGGATATCATATTACAAAGTGTACAAGCTCGAGGGTAGCGACTGGCCGAGCTTCGGGAAGATCAAGGATTTCACACGATGGTCACGAAAAAATCACTCTCAGACTTTGCTGCGTTCTGACTACCAGCCTTAAGGCACCTTTAAACAGCAGACGTTCACGCGACACTGGTCCATGCGCGACCGTGTTGATGCGCGTCCATAAGATACTCGACGACAAGATGCGCGTCCACAAGATGATTGACTGTATACAAGATGCGCGTCCACAAGATGCATGACTGCATACAAGATGAGCGTCCACCAGATGCTCGACTGTATACAAGATGCGCGTCCACAAGATGCTCGACTGTATGCACGATGCGCGTCCACAAGATGCTCGACTGTATACAAGATGCGCGACTTTATACAAGATGCGCGTCAGCAAGATGATTGACTGTATACAAGATGCACGTCCATAAGATGCGCGACTGATGCACAATATAAGGACTCATATGCTCGAATTCACCAACTGTCAAGACATTTGTAAAAATTATCAACATAGACAGATTTGCAGGAACACGCGTGAACGTTTACGCAGTCAGGTGCATTCCTGCAGAGGCGCGCTCACTTACATTCACTTGAGAATTAAACGTAGATACATCTTGACCCAAGCGCCCCCACCCACTTGACCCAAGCGCTCGTTTATATAAACTCTTGATTATTAATTAATTAATGAAAATTAAATTAATAGGGGAGCATGTAGGTGAAAATTTTGGATTTCGGCTTTTCCGGTTTTTAGTCTCATCTTAAAGCTGACATTCTGAGCTATCCAACGGTACCATTACCAACTCTGTACGTTAATTTATGCGTTCACTAGAGGTTCCGCAAGGTAGGGGGTGGGGGATTTCTTTAAGAAATTAGATTGAGGAAAATTAGCTGCGTCGCACATAAATAGAGTGGCTGGTGGAAATAGAGCTTAGTTACCCTCCTGTCGTCGCACGAGGATGGTTGCTAGCAGTCGCTCCCACCATCCTTGACTGGTACAAGCTCCAGTAACGTTTAGTTGCTCATCCTTAATACATTGAGTGCCTATTTCGAGGCACGCGGGAATTTGTCGGGCTGTCCTGAAAAGTTAACTTATTGTCACGGCAAACCTAATAACTCCTAGAGTTTTGAAGCTACAGCGATGAGACATATACCATTCGATTCGCAATTAAAATATCTAGCGATTCACGAGCCATTTTCTTCAATTGCGTTTTAGTTTTGAAAATATTTTGAAAGAAGAGGAAAAATTCAAAAAGTGGGTGAAAAATCGGAATTTTTCAGAAAAATCATCATAAAAAGAGAACCAAGAAAAAGTTAAAAAAGTGGCCCGACTATCGCTAGATATGGTCTTTACGCATTGAATGATACGTGTCTCAATATTATAGCATGTGATTTGCAACAGTTATAACCTTTTTTAGAGTACCCCCTTTTTGGCCGTTTTCTATGAATTTCACGTTTTCTTTATTTCTTTGGAAAAATTCACACGAACAAAATAGTCATCATTTTCCATTCTACATATGTGTACCAAGTTTGGAGAGATCCTTTCCTAAATATAGAAAATTGATTTTGACCTACATGCTCCCCTATTAAACAGAGATACGTCCCGACCCAAGCGCCCCCAAACGCTCGTTTAAATAAACACCTGAGCATTAAACGAAGATAGTCCTGACCCACGCGCCCCCACACGCTCGTTTAAATAAACACTTGAGCATTAAACGAAGATACGCCCTGACCCAAGTCTCCATAATCTAGCCCTTAAAAATACAGCGTCGGGAACAACTAAACCCTGACTAATAAGGTCTTCTTTCCGTTTCAAAATACTCGTTTCTCTCTTCATTTTGTTGGTGTAACCATCATGGAAAACATTATACTTTAATTCATATTTTTGGAATATTTCAAAGAATAATTGAATATCATCTGGAATCCACTTTGTTAGATTCCTCTTAGAAACATTATCGTTCAAACAAGCCATGATTTACGTGACCCAAGATACTTCACAGGAGCGGCACAGATGCTCTCACCATGGCTGCATCAGCGCTACTAGCCACTTCTCCAGCCAAGATATCAACACATCGTTGTCTCTCTCGGCCGTGCCTCGGGCACTTGCCGGCGCATGCCTCTGAAGCGGCTGAACCCCTATACACGAGGCTAGTAGCGTGGACAGTTCAAGCGCCGGATGAACTAGCGGCTAGTACTATCCCTGTGTACAGGCACCTTTAGGCTTTGTGTGGCAGTTGGGCTTTGTGCGGGAGTTGGGCTTTGTGCGAGAGTTGGGCTTTGTGCGAAGGTTGGACTTTGTAAGAGAGTTGGGCTTTATGCGGGAGTTGGGCTTTGTGCGGAAGTTGGGCTTTATGCGAGGGTCTGACTGGAAAGGTAGGCTACGTACGAGGATTGAGCATTGCGGGAAGGTTGTACTCGAGGATGGGTCCTAGGGTTAAGTGCCACTATATAGCGCAGTGATTAGCACAACTGTTTGCGCGGTGGTAGCGGCATCGAAAAGAGTGGAGCTTGCCGTAAGTCCGAGCATTGGAAAGATCAACTCATTTCTTGTTATCGCTGGCGAGAGGAGCTTGGTAACCGTCAAAGGTTTTGTTTGAAGAATGCCTAGTGTTGATTTCCCTAAATGAACTCTTGCTTCTTGAATGTCTTATTTACTTTGAGGCCTTAAGATCTTTATGTGAGGGTTGGGTTTCGTGTGAGGACTTGGTTAGAGATGTATAGGGAGGCTTAGAGATGTATAGCATTTGGTTAGAAATGTTTGGGAGTCGCGGTTGAGCCGTGTCACAAGACAGACGTGCGTGCTGCGCGGGCTCACAGCTTGTTTTTTCACAATGCGGTTGGACTGTATTAACGCATTTTGTATTGAAACGTCTCACTAAAAAGACTTGAAGTGAAGTCAGTGAAAGAGAATGCAAACAGAGAGTGGAAGTAAATAGCGGTTCCCTGTTTTTTCATGCTAAAAAACGAGGGTAAATCTAGTGAGTGATGGCACCTTGTGTCGAAGATATGCGAAGTGCCCTCTGTTAAGCCTACTCTCTCGAACCGAGCTCCGTCAACTTCACCCTTGCCCCTCCGTCTTCCAACGGTACCATTACCAACTCTGTACGTTAATTTATGCGTTCACTAGAGGTTCCGCAAGGTAGGGGGTAGGGGAGTTCTTTAAGAAATTAGATGGAGGAAAATTAGCTGCGTCGCACATAAATAGAGTGGCTGGTAGAAATAGAGCTTATATGTACCCTCCTGTCGTCGCACGAGGATGTCTGCTAGCAGTCGCTCCCACCATCCTTGACTGGTACAAGCTCCCGTAACGTTTAGTTTCGTATCCTTGATACATTGAGTGCCTATTTCGAGGCGCGCGGGAATTTGTCGGGCTGTCCTGAAAAGTTAACTTATTGTCACGGCAAACCTAATAACTCCTAGAGTTTTGGAGCTACAGCAATGAGACTTATACCATTCGATTCGCAATTAAAATATCTAGCGATTCACGAGCCATTTTCTTTATTTGCGTTTTAGTTTTGAAAATATTTTGAAAAAAAAGAGGAAAAATTCAAAAAGTGCGTGAAAAATCGGAATTTTTCAGAAAAATCATCATAAAAAGAGAACCAAGAAAAAATTTAAAAAGTGGCCCGACAATCGCTAGATATGGTATTTACGCATCGAATGATACGGGTCTCAATATTGTAGCATGTGATTTGCAACAGTTATTAACTTTTTTAGAGTACCCCCTTTTTGGCCGTTTTCTATGAATTTCACGTTTTCTTTAATTTTTTTTTTTTAAATTCACACGAACAAAATAGTCGTCATTTTCCATTCTACATATGTGTACCAAGTTTGGAGATGATCCTTCCCTAAATATAGAAAATTGATTTTGACCTACATGCTCCCCTATTAAACAGAGATACGTCCTGACCCAAGCGCCCCCAAACGCTCGTTTAAATGAACACCTGCGCATTAAACGGAGATGGTCCTGGCCCAAGCGCCCCCACACGCTCGTTTAAATAAACACTTGAGCATTAAACGAAGATAGTCCTGACCCACGCGCCCCCACACGCTCGTTTAAATAAACACTTGAGCATTAAACGAAGATACGTCCTGAATCAAGCGCCCCCACACGCTTGTTTAAATAAACACTTGAGCATTAAACGAAGATACGTCCTGACCCAAGCGCTCCCACACGCTTGTTTAAATAAACACTTGAGCATTAAACGAAGATACGTTCTAACCCAAGCGCCCCCACACGCTTGTTTAAATAAACACTTGAGCATTAAACGAAGAAACGTCCTGACCCAAGCGCCCCCACACGCTTGTTTAAATAAACACTTGAGCATTAAACGAAGAAACGTCCTGACTCAAGCGCCCCCACACGCTCGTTTAAATAAGCACTTGAGCATTAAACGAAGATACGTCCTGACCCAAGCGCCCCCACACGCTCGCTTACATTAACAAACCTCCCACACGCATATAGATAATTTCTTTAGACATATTAAAGGAAGCACACAGAAGTAACTGCGCTCACACACAATACACTTTGCGCAAAACACAGTGCACAACGCTGACAAACAAATCAAATCATGCCATCTGACAGCTTCTGTCTGCTGGTACAGGCGAGGGTCGGACTTTGTGCGAGAGTTTGGCTTTGTGCGGCAGTTGGGCTTTGTGCGGGAGTTGGGCTTTGCACGAGAGTTGGGCTTTATGCGAAGGTTGGACTTTGTAAGAGAGTTGGACTGTATGCGGGAGTTGGGCTTTGTGCGGGAGTTGGGCTTTATGCGAGGGTCTGACTGGAAAGGTAGGCTACGTATGAGGATTGAGCATTGCGGGAAGGTTGCACTCGAGGATGGGTCCTAGGGTTAAGTGCCACTATATAGCGCAGTGATTAGCACAACTGTTTGCGCGGTGGTAGCAGCATCGAAAAGAGTGGAGCTTGCCGTAAGTCCGAGCATTGGAAAGATCAGTTCATTTCTCCGTATCGCTGGCGAGAATTGCTTGGTAACCGTCAAAGGTTTTGTTTGAAGAATGCCTAGTGTTTATTTCCCTAAATAAACTCTTGCTTCTTGAATGTCTTATATACTTTGAGGCCTTAAGATCTTTATGTGAGGGTTGGGTTTCGTGTGAGGGCTTGGTTAGAGATGTATAGGGAGGCTTAGAGATGTATAGCATTTGGTTAGAAATGTATAACTTTCATCACGCAGTACTATCATAGGTCAGTCAATATACATATCGGGACCCACATATTTATCGGACAGCAATATCCCAGGTCAATCAATTAACGTCTAGGAACACACTTATTCATTACGCAATAATATTCAATTTAGGTTTTCGGACTCATTTGTTTATCTCACAGTGATATCACAGGCCAATATTAATGTATGGAATCTCACTGAAAGGAACACTTGAGGGAGTTTCGTAGGTAACGCTGGAGTCGGTCACGTAAATGACTGGTTCTGCCGTCGAACAGGAGCAAAGTTTCTCGCCAAATTTGTAGGCTGTGCAGGTTCCATTGAAAGAAAATCCAGCCATGTCTGAAAAAAACATTTAATTTCTCACAAACATATATTCACGGCTATCAATTTTCGAGAAAGTGGTAAGCTACTAGAATTTTGAAATTTATGCTCGAGTGTAAGCTGTTCCTGCATGGTGAGTGACCGCGGTCATTGAAAAGCACCTTAGCAGACGGAACTCTTTACAGTTCAAAGAATCAGGTCCAGCCGCGTCTTTCGAAGGTCCTATAAGCATGGGCACAAATTTGAAGCTTAAAATCATTTATCAAATGTTCATTATAACATATTGTACATTTGTTCACCAATCAACAAAGAATGAATTGTTGCCACTCTATTGCTTCTGACCGATGTGGCCTCTGCGGAAGTGCCGAAGTTGCAAAAAGACTAATTTCAAACAATTCTTCAAGACCACAATGGAAGCAGAATATTCACCTTCCAAGGCAGCCTGCCTCGCGCACTGCACCACATCCGTTGCTGACATCCTTTTAGTCGCATTTACGGCAGCGGTCAACTTGAGTGTCGAGATCGAGAAGCGTCGGTAAGTCTGCAAGAAGAAAGCAAATGAACATCATCGCTTCATATATTATCTATCCACGAACATCCTGAGCTAAAGTCCCCAGCAAAATTGGAGACGTAATCTTGTCTTTTAATGAGTAGACGTATACAAAAAAAAAGTAGACGTATATGTACTGGATGGGGCCCTAGCAGAATCCCGCATCCCTCCACCACATCCCTCCATCCCTCCAGCCAAGAAAGCATCAAACTATTAAAAACACCTTTATCTACTGTGCTCGACATTGCGATACCTTCTTTTAAATTAAATATGTAAAAGTATTCGGACATACTGAAACTATTATGGTGGCATGCTGTCGTGTTCGTTTCCAAGTGCTCCCAATGCTGCATGTGTGAACACTATACAGCTACACGGCTCACCACCACCGAGCTCTTTTACACTTGCTCCTAATGCTGCATGTGTTAACAGGTACACGGCTCACTACCACCGAGCTCGTTTACACTTGCTCCTAATGCTGCATGTGCATGGAAACATGTAGAAGGCTCACCACCACCGAGCTCGTTTACACTTGCTCCTAATGCTGCGTGTGTAAACAGGTACACGGCTCACCACCACCGAGCTCGTTTACACTTGCTCCTAACGTTGCATGTGTAAACAGGTACACGGGAGAAATAGGCCCATGGCCTGTTGCCGATTCTTGAACTTTTTGTGACTTGATTCACAAGGGATCCGGCCTTTGGAACCCGATCTTTCCATAATTGACGATTGATTGAGAAAGCTGCTGGACTTATTGCCTGGTCCGTAATTTGCTAGGCATTTTAAGACAACATATGCTCCTGCATAGCTTCGTCTAATCTGTTTTTGAAGATTTTCATTCTCGGAGCGTCAACGATGCTGTCAGGGAGGCTGTTCCACATCTCGGTGACTCGAAGCGAGAAGAAATGTTGTCGCATGGATGTGTTCCAACGCTGTTTTTTAGTTTATAGCCGTGGCCCCCGGTGTTGGTTCTTGTTTCAAATTCTAGTAATCCTTCTGGGACCTTGTATAAGCCATGAGTATACTTGAATGTTTCAATGAGGTGCCCGCGCAGACGTCGATAACTGAGTCTTGGAAGCTTCATAATCTTTAATCTTTCCTCATAGGACTTGCCTTTCAAGCCCGGAACAATCCTTGTTGCGCGTCTTTGAACGCTCTCTACTAAATTTTTGTCCTTTTCAAATTTCGGTGACCACACGGCGTTTCCAAACACTAGGTTCGGGCATACGACACCAACAAACAACTGCTTCATCGCTTCCGCATCTAGGAACTCGAAAGAGAGTCTGATCAGTCAAGTCGTTTATTGGCTTTATTAACTTGCCCTTCAATATGGTTAGAAAATTTCTACTCATTGTCGATATTAACTCCTAAATCTTTTTCCATTGTCGACTTCGACATCATCACTCTGTCGTTGCAACCGTGTCTTCTCATACTGTAATCTTGCTGTTCATTATTCTTGCCAAGGTGGATTAACTTTACATTTGTCAGCGTTAAAACAGAACTGTCACTTATCAGCCCCGTCAACCAGCCTGTCAAGATCACATTGCAACTGTACTTTTTGCGACATATTCTTCACTGTATTATACATTTTTTTGTCGTCAGTATACATCGAGCAAACGCTAGACACAGCTTCTGGCAGATCGTTTATAAACGCAACGAATAGAATAGGCCCAAGAACGCTTCCTTGTGACACGCCGCTGCGCACTGAAGCCCAGTCTGATACGGACCCATTAATACTGACACGTTGTCGCCTCCCTACTAGAAAATCTTTGATCCATTTGAATACTTTACTCTCAATTCCCAAAGATTTCAATCTACGCAACAGCCGCTCATGTTGGACACTGTGTTAGGTTAGGCCTTGGCAAAATCGAGGTACACTGCATCTACTGGCTCCCTTTCGTCCAGCAGGCGGGTCCATTCATTTAGAGTAGACAAGAGGTTAGAGGTGCAGGATCTCCCGGCAATAAAGCCATGTTGACAGTCTGATAGCAGATTATTAGCAGTCAAATGATCTATCAATCGATCCCTCACAACAGATTCCATTACCTTGCAAACGACGCTTGTCAAACTGACAGAGCGATAGTTGCCCATGCAGCTTTTATCACCTTTTTTGAACAATGGTGTCACTTGAGCTTCTTTTCAGTCAGCCGGCAACATTCCTTCGTTCAAAGTTTTTCGAAAAAAATGACGTCAGAGGGCCGGCTAGGGCTGCATGTGTAAACAGGTAGACGGCTCACCACCATAGGTACACGGCTCACCACCACCGAGCTCGTTTACACTTGCTCCTAGTGCTGCATGTGTAAACAGGTACACGGCTCACCACCACCGAGCTCGTTTATACTTGCTTCTAATGCTGCATGTGTAAACAGGTACACGGCTCACCACCAGCGATTTGCTGCCCGGCATCGTCAGGGACCGGAAGCGGACAGAAGTGGAAGTCACTGCTCCACAACTCAGCGGGCCAGGGCGGCCTGTAACCACGTTGACCTGCGGATGAACGTGTGTGAGTTACTCCTCCGCTGTGGGTGGGTTTTATTGCTAATTGAGTTCCTCCCTGCAAGCAGCTGGGCGGAAAAGTTCATGCAGTTCTAGTTTTGAGTAGCCGAGGTGACCCAGGAGCTGTAAGACTGGGCTTTGGTCTAATTGAAGAATTGCTCATTACCCAATTCGATGTCGCAAGTTACTCACGTATTTCCTAATAAATATATCAGTTTTGTTCAAATTATACATTTCAGAAGGATCAATACTCAGTACCATGTTCGTAGTTCGATTTAACAAAGAATGAGCGTTTTTGCTTCTTTCATTCGAAGACAGCGTTTTTGCTTCATTCCAAGGTACCCAAAAGCTTAAATTTATTATCAACGTTAATAGTTGTGAATTGGCACGAAAAATTATGGATTTTAATTATTTATCAAACTTTGCTAATAATTACCGAGCAGAATCATACATCACTAGTACAATGAGTATGAATAATTTTGGAAGTAGTTAATATCAGCCTTCCATCAAATCAATAGTTTACCTTCATCTAGAATCTGCAGAAAAAATTGTGTTTCATAAGAAACTTCAATCTATTTGCTCCTCATTGGTAGTCTGAGCCTTGAAGTGTGTCGTCACCCTTACCCTAAAATTACGTTGATTAAAATCAATAGCATTTATGCATATGCACACAGCGAATGATTTATTAGCTGTTCATGAAGAATTCTGACACAAAATAATAATCAAGGCGATGCAACTGGAAACATGGCTACGGCTATTGTACTCACGCTGTCAGGATACGAAGCCGTGGCGAGTCCAAGACCCAACACCTGCAACACAAAGAGCGCTATGATGTCAAATAGAGACAAATGCCCGTACGAAACTGCTCAAGATAAACCAGCATGAAGAGGAAGATTCGTGAAGCTTTGGTGTACAGATTATGTTCGGCGTGGGTACATTTTGTGGTTATTGTAAAGCTGCTAATTAGTGATTATCTACAGATCATCAATCATCATGGAAATAAATAACATATATAAGGTAAAAATTCTTGTAAAGCTCATGCAAATGTCTCCAAGGTCCCTCAATCTCTTCTTGAGAAGCCGTACTGTATATTGGTTAGAAGCTGGCAAGACAGGCATCAAAGAGGCAGGTTTATTTGCTTACAACTACGATGAAAAAAATCAACCCAGCTGGTGCATTGCTAGCGAAAAGAAAACACAGATATTGCATAATTACAAATTAAATATAAATAACTGATTGATCTTGTTTCGCATTCATAATTGTGGCCTCTCATGCCCATTGCCTTTCATAAACACTAGCAGATGATCCTGGCGCTGCTCGAGGTAGATAATTATCATTGTGCTTTGAGAATCTCGTTATCAAATCATCTCAACCGAATCAAATCCATAATCAACAATCAGCCCTAATTAAAAACGCCATTTTGAGGACAGTAATTATATTTTCAAGATCATTAATAAAAGCTCTTAAGTTTTTGATAACCATTACTCGATGTGACTAACCCCTGCTGGAGCAGGAGGACTCAAAGCGCTCGCATGATGGCTTATTTACATCAATGAAAAACGAAATTTGTAACTGCAATTGAGTGAAGATTATTGATGAAATGAGACTGATGAAATGTCTAACTCCCGCCACGTGAACGTGGTGTAATCACACCATTAGTGTGATTACACCTCACAAACACAAGGCAATTTAGCTCCCGCCACGTGGACCTGCACTCAATGCACAAACACCTACGAAAAATGTCACAACTGCCACAACGACCACTGCACATTAGCCGCCAACTGTCCGTACCTCAAGTAAAAATTACAAAACAAACAACAAGAAACTATCGAACACAAAACCAACCAAACATGTCTCAACATATCCAAACAAGCAATTAAACAAACAAATATTCCACAACACATCCTTACATTGACAGACAAGACGCAACTTAAACTGACTGCAATTACTCTAGAAGCCCATTCACCTGCTTCTCTCGACAGGAGGGGTTCGGCAGCATACTAACAAATAATTGAAGACCAACTACGATATTGACGCGACTTTTTCTGACAGAATCTCCGTCAAAATATTAAACTTTTTTTAATACCAACCAGAAACCAAGACTCCACACACCGATTTCAACCTCCAAACGGAATTTTTGACGATGACGACATGAGACGGTCCTCACTAAACTCGACAGAGAGGTCAAGAGATCCATCAGAACGTCCCTCCCACCGACAACCAAAATCCACTACTAAAAACACGACCTTTGAAAACGAAGAATTAGTGACGAACAATACGGAGAATCACCCATTTCAATGCCAGGAGAAGGCGAATTAATAGTTGTTATACTATTAAGGAGCAACAGAAACCCAACCCAATCCCTGCCGTCCCTCGCAACAGCTGGTACTTGACGAACTGAGAAAGAACGAATTTGGACGGAAGCTTTCAGTGATAGACCTAGGCTCTTCGAAAATTACCAACCATTTGAGACGAGACAAATTCGAATTCAACAAGCCCACAGTCAACATCATCCCTCACGACGCCTTCATTACCATGGATAGACACATAACCATAAAAACAGCCGCCACCAAAAAAACTGAAACAATCCACATTCAAACATCCTCCCCATCATGACCTCTCAATTAACACTAAAGATACTGCCTAACATTGCCGATACAATGTCCAACACTGTCATAATAAGAAATTACATTATCAACTATTTACAATGAGACAGATCCTGACATCATTCCTATTAACGATCACTCTATCACAGACAACAACAATTAACTCAAATTATTAATTACAACGTCCATAGCAGCAACATAGATAACACAATTCACTCCGGTGCTGCCATAGCAGTAAACAGTATATCCCATACAAACTACACGAGAACTCCCATACAGACAAGCTCGCAATCATAATAGATAACCAACAAGGACCCAGCACAATAGAAATTACATGCATTCCACCCCGCATAGACTACATCAACTGCATTCACTTCCACACTTTTTTTAAATAGGCCCCATCCTGTATACCTCCTCGCAGACACAAACAGAAGACAGACAACATTTGGGGAGAGCTCCTCCAACCACATAAGAAGACGAGTACACTCACTAATCCCACATCGGCCCCTACCTTCCAACCATCATTACACACAACAGCACAACATCACCTGACATAGTCCTATACAACAATAAAGCATTCCACAACATGCACATACAGCCCGCACTCATCACACCGTCAAATCACATTCCCATAATAGCCCACATATCTGCAAATCCCGAACAAACCTGGACAAAACACGTACAGAACGCCACCGATAGCTCAATTCCTACCATAACACACCGCATCATTCCGGCATCGAACCCAACAATGGAACATTACTCATTCAAACACCATACCAAGGCACTCTCCAAAACATTCACACCCACGGTCCGTCGCCAGCACAAAACAGACAACTCATCTCCCTGTATACGTCAATAACTACCCACAGCATACAGACACATCCAAACACAGCCATGGTAGGATCTCATTAGCACATGAGAAAAACAAAAGAATCCCCCAAAAATTTGGTCATCCCTAAAACGCATGATAGGCTCAAACACCAAGCAAACTCTCCCATACCTCAGACACAACAACATATATATATATATATATATATTTAAACACGAGTGGTTAATGACCAGAGAAATCATTGATTTAAATTTTGAGCAGCTGCTTTCATCGACATTGAGCAGCTGTTTTTCCTGCCACCTGAGACAATTTCGCAACCAGACCAGGTCTCAAAGTCTTACTATCGAGCAACTTCATCTCATGATCCGTGATGAATTCAACAGGCTTCCTGACACCCTTGACAACAACTCTCACGGTGCTGGAGAAACACACCTGCATCTTCAACGTGCAGTGACCCGAAATATTCGACCGACGATAGCTGAAGCCCTCATCTCTACGGATTGGACTCCAGCTACTCGTCTCATAACTACCGGATTTTCTGAACTTTGAGATTGTTTCGGAATTATTTTCGCGGTTCCAAATTTTCGTGTTGTATCATATTTACGTGTATCACGTACTTATATCCGCCAAAATTTCAGTATTCAATGCTTCCTATAACTTGAAAATGAATGATGTCACATTCGAAACGTCGTTAATAAATTAAATTACTTCCTTGAACCTGAATTTTTATCAACCAACGTCCACTGAAGAATATTGTTCGATCCTGAAAATTTAAATCAATGATTTCTCTGGTCATTAACCACTCGTGTTTAAATAAGCTTATTCTGCTATCTTATAGTGATATATATATATACTTTCGGCAAAAGCGCGACATTTTTGGCACATTGCGCGACACTTCGTCGCGGTAAAAATGTCTCGATATTGACCAACGTCGCGGTATATGTGTATGATTAGTTTTAGCTATTATCGCGACGAAAAAAAAATGAACCATATTACGAGACATTGTAATTAACACAAATCTCGTTAGGTTAGGGTTAGAATTAGGGTAAGAAGTGTAAAAAATGTTTCTTTAGACACTATTCTAAAATTTTACTAAGGTTAGGTCCAAATAGGAAAGGTTCTTTTACCTTAAATAACTAATTGAAAAACGTCAACTAATCATAGTCGCGGTATTTCCGAGTTATATATATATATATATATATATATTCGAAACGTCGTATAAAAAACCAAGTTTTTTATGTGGACTAAAAAGTAGAAAATAAATTATGGCTCGCCCCAAAAAACGTGTGTCGGGCAGATTTATGATTAGAGCGAAAAGCACACAACACACGAATTTTGGAAATTTTTTAAGGTGAACGTACAGCCCGTCCCACGTTTTTTGGGGCGAGCAATAATTTATTTTCTACTTTTTAGTCCACAAGAAAAACGTGGTTTTTCAAAAAGTTTTTTTTAAGTATTTTATTTTCTACTTTTCAGTCCACAAGAAAAACGATTAAGACTTGATTAAGTATGACTTGACGTACGTATCGATGATACGCAGCGTCAGCGCCTGCTCGTCTATAACGTCAGCGTCCGCAGGTCATACTATATATATACTAAATATATATATATACTTTACTCAATCAAGCTAATTTAGGCCTCTAATTGCTAGTTTTTATGATTGTATCTGAAATTGTTAGGCGAAAAAATCCTGCATGCCAAAATTCAGATCTCTAGAGCATTCAGAAGTGGGCTAATTTTTGTTGTCAATGTTAACAACAAACAAACAAACGCGAAGCTAAGTTAAGAAAAATGTGTTAAGAAAACACCTGGTTGCACAGGCATCACAACACTCTAACTCAAACACTTACCCAAAACCATGATCCACTATCTAATATGCATATTCAATCATGTCATTTCCGCCAGTTATTTCTCGGACTCACTAAAATACGCCATCATGATATTCCTCAATAAATCCAACACATCACAACAGTTGGAATTTCAAGACCCATCTCACTGCTAGACATCCATGAGAAGCTTTTAGACAAAATACTCCATAGATTATACAAAAAACTTTCATAAAAAAACGTACATTACACAGGAGAACATAGTTTGAAGAAAAATAGAGGTACACACACAGCACTAGGCACTAGCCACACTCCACGAAACACTAGCCGTACACTTAGCACGAAGACACACCAATTACACAGTGCTCAGCGATGTGACCAACGGCTTTGACAATGATTGGCGCACCGGACTCTAATAAAAAAGCATTCCAACTCAACCTCTATCCGTCCTTCACCAAAACACTCTTAGTCTACCATACAGTCAGAAAAGTATCCTTAAGAATAGGTAATTAGATAGGTCTCCGCTACAGCTTCGCACAGGTGTCCCTCAAGGGGCTAGTCTCTCTCAAATACCATACAGCTTCTACACCCGCGACCTCCCACAACCATCACCCAAAACAGTTTACATAGCTTTTACAGATGACATAACACTAATAGCCACTGGACATTACCCACTCAACCACGTAGCAGTACAAACACGACACGCCATGCAACAGATCAACACCTTCTAAAATAAATGGCTCATCAGGACAAACACAAATAAATTTAAAATCATCCAAATCATTAGGCGTAGGAATCATTTCAGCGTTGAAAATATTTCAACGTTGAAATAAATTCAACGTTATAAAATAAATTCAACGTTGAAATTGATTCACTTTGAAATTAATTCAACGTTGAAGTGAATTCAATGTTGAAATTAATTCAAATGAAATTATTTCAACGTTGAGACGAATTCAACGTCGAAATTATTACAACGTAATAATCAATTCAATGTTGAAACTAATTCAACGTCGAAATAAATTCAACGTTGAAAAAAATTAATAAACTTTGAAATGATTTCAACGTAGTAATACATTCAACTTTGAAATAAATTCAACATTGAAATTGTTTCAATGTTGAAATTATTCTAACCTTCATTATGATTGACTAAGTTGCTTGCAAGATTGCGAGGGGCAGATTTGTAAGAAGAATGGAAACACAAGTATTTAGATTACCTACAGCGAAATTTTCATCACCTATCCGTGAAAAACAAAGAGTATCTTGATATCGAACTCACCGTAGCCACGATGCCAAGGGCAAATACGCGGACTTGAAGCTTCTTCATGGCGGCAGATTCTAATTCTGGGTTTATTGCAACAGGCAATAACTATTTAACGACAATGGTTGCTGAAAAAATTGTTCATTATGACGCATTTAGTATTAATATATCTACATTATAAATGAATAATACATATAATATACATAAAATATATGACATAAATAAATAAATAATGGATTTTGCGAGCTTCAGTCGATGCGTTCCTGGAGCATCCACTTGATGAGCCCTTCACTACTAGTTTGTCCCAAATTTAAGAAATAAATTTTTTATAAAAAAACAAGTTCTTTGAGCATTCAGACGCAACTAATTAGTTTAATCCATACTCTCTTCTTCCGAGTTTATAAGGTTAGAAGCAGCAATAAAAAAATTAGAATGATCTCTCAAGGAAAAAACCTGTTGGAGGTAATTCTGAACTTCTAGCTATCATGTAATAGCTCCAGCACATCGCTCAGCCGCACTTAACGGTACTCATAATTTGCTCTCAACACCAGCTTCCAGAAATTGTTTTCTTGTTTAAAGATGGTGGCAAGTATTGCAGGAAAAACAACTAATTACTCTTGGTCACTGTTATCTAAACTTTTTTATTTACTGATATTTTTTATTTATTATAAACGTTGGTATGTCCTTTTGCATAATTAAATTTGTATTAACTTTTTTTCGCAATATTTGGACAGACATTTTAGTTACATTACGCCTATTATTTGTCTTTGAACTTAATGATCTATTTTAAAAATACAATGAGCTCATTTGTTATATTTGCTTTTTAATTTTTTACGGCGCAGAAATTTCGAGAAAAAATAGGAAATCAGGAAATATGTCAACTCGTTTATTTCTGGTCATTCACTATTAGTCGAAGTATGAATGCAGAGATGAAGAATAATATATGGCAGCCAATCAACCCAGGTGATAAAAATTTAGACTCAGAAAATAAGTTTGATGAATTTTGTCTCAGGAGAGCCGCAGCTTCATAGTCACTCCCCACGAGGGAAGGTATACGCGGGGCCGGTAAGGGATAACGGTCGCCCCGGAGCACTTCCACGCGGTGCGACCGGTCGCACAGAGCGAGTAAGCAAGACTAGCATCAGAAAATGCACTCGCTCACGTAGAGCCGTCGACACAAGTGTTTGTTGAGCTTCTAGTGTTGTTACCCTGAATAAAATTACCTCGAAACTTACAACTGTTCCAGCGCTCTCCTTGGTAACGCGCTCTTCGTTCATTGGTTACTTCTTGTGATGCGATGACAAAAGTTTTGTTGTTACAATCGAAACTATACCAGTATGGAATCCAAATTTTCATTATTTTGAATAGATAGTAATTTAAAATACTTTCGATTCAGTGAAGTAATCTATCAATTAAATCAAGTTTCTACCGAGAATGAAATGAATTTCAGATAAATGAGCTTCACAGTTTGATCGTTATGTTGAAATAAATACGGAATAACTTTCATGAATTCCGTCTGACGCTTCTGTTCACTTTAAATAAAATGACCCTTATGCGCTTGATAATTACGACCCGGTGAGGCACCTCACACAAGACACGTGCCAGTAAAATAGAAGCCCGCATAGCAACCGTCACGACGCAGTTTATAACAAACAAGTGCGCATTTATGACGATGCTCAAAACTCTTCAATATGTCCAGAGTGGTTCACTTTATGCGCGTGTTCGTTGTCAGTGAACATCCATAACTCACTTGATAGTTATTGCTCACTGCAATATAAGTCTCACATACTGACATTTACAGATGATCATAGAAGCTGGGTTCTGTGATGTACTGGTCGCGCAGCTGCTGACGACCAACAAGTGTTTGCGCAGTGATGGACGGACGCCATAAACCACACATTTTTGTGAATATTTTCATCTGAACAGCGGATGGTCATCCGTGGCTATATGTTTAGTGGTTCTATATTCTTTGGTGTCTGAACCCTCCCTACATGCATTAGAAGTTTCTCAGAAATAAGTGCGTGTCACAAAAAGAGTTTGACTTATTCGTTTTCGATAAATATTATTTCGACAATATTTTTACTTTGCATATACTACCGCGCTACGAAACTACAACCACGCACCTGTTTTTTAGTTACCTCGCATCATCATGCCTCCTCTTCCAGGGGCCCCACTGCCTCGAGCGCGACGGGCTTGTTCCAGACGGCGGCAACCCCCTGCTCCCATCTCACTCGTGCTCTACCCTCTACCAAGCATTATTACTTGTACCTCGGCTGGACAAATTCATAAATTTAGTTTAATATTCATCTTTTCTCAAAATCACAATAATACCTCAACAGACCTCCAATTGATTTTTCATTTTTAGTCAAGTCGATCGGAAAACTCATCTTGCATTTTCACTACTTTTACCATTTCATTCATGTTGACCTCAATCGTTGTTTCAGCACCATCAATAAATACATTTAGTTCAACCTCAATTTAAGGCCGAAACTTCTTCTAGCTTCAAGAAAACTCTAGATCAAGAAAACTCAGCTTACAAGTCTGTTCCCAGAGCTGTGATAATTAAATTGAAGGTGGAGTGGGAATTTCGAATAGTTTCACTTGAAATTTCAGAAACCCTAAAGCAAATACTTGGACTGGATACTGTATTTATTCTTCACCATCTTTAAATCTCTAATAATATTGAATTAATATAATGAATGAACTATTAATTAATTAATTAAACAATTAATAATAATTGTTGATTCATGTAAGAATTTGTAACCGAATTGTACATTTTATATGAATGTACAGTTTAATCTTTTACTCATCAGAGAGTCCCTTGAGTTTATTGAAGTTTTCGCCTATGAATGCATGCCAGCTGTACGGACAAATTTATTTAGTTTTATAACTCATCTTGACTTTATAACGAATTGAATCAAATACTTCATCAAGACATAATGATATTCATACCACGAGTTATTAGCAATAATGAAACTACATATTCGTTTTTAGCTTTAGTTATTCGAAGTGAGTATAACTCCAAACAAAAATTCAAGTTAAATACATTTATTGAAATGTTAGTCGTCTTTTCACAGTAATCTATGTCTTCAACTTTCAAGGAGAATTTGATATTCGGGGATATATTTCGATTTCATGACGAATTCGATATTTGGGTAAATCATTCGACATTTGGGGAAATCGATCGATTTCATTGGGAATCCGATATTTGGGAAAATCCTTCGATATTTGGGGAAATCGATCGATTTCATTGGGAATACGATATTTGGGAAAATCATTTGATATTTGGTGAAATCGATCTATTTTGTGGCGCTTTCAATGTTAGAGGAAATCGATCGATTTCGCGGTGAATTCAATATACATTTTCTGCATTTTGCCTAGATATTTATGTTTTCTATTAGCATTTTCTGCATCTATGCAGAAGTAACCCGCAACCGTCCATTCAGAGTAAGTATATATTGTCCAGATTATTTATTTAGTTAATCTATATATCTTTCTTTACCCATTGGCAATTCGATATATATAGATCCTTTCACCAGTTTGCATTCAAAAATTTTGATACTGAAGTTTAACAACTTTTTCAATGTAGATACAGAAGAGTTGTTTGTAAACTCTTCAATTCTGTGCATCAGATTGTCATACAGTCTTCTGTATTATAGTTTATGGGATTCATTGAAACTTAAATATATTTAACGGATTTAAACCTAGCGGGATTAAACAGTTTCTCAAAAATTTATTTGAATTTATAGAACTCAACTTGCGAATTCTACTGTAATATAATATTGTCGAACTTTCGTTGTTTGATTACTGAATAATTTCTCATGTTATATTGCTGAGAAACGACTTCATTCGCATTGAAGGCTCTTATATTAGAACTGATGTGTTCCGAGCATTTATCATTGACTGCTTCCAATATTTTGGTCCCGTTTACACCCGAATTCATTTCGAAAATGCTTATATGAGTTTTTTGCATTATAGACATTCCGATAAATGTAGTACGACCTACAAAAAATATACTAAAACGGGATAGCTGGAAGCGTTTATGCTTCTTTTTGTTTGCTAACCTAATTTCAACAGTCGAACTTGTAGGCCATTGTTTTTTATACAGATACTGTACAAATTTTGTTTAAGAAAATATAAATATATAAGGAGTATAAAAAGGAGTGTTTTGTTAAGTGATAATCATTGTTATATGATAGAAAAAGTTTCATTTTCTCTAATCTTGTAAATATTTGTATCAATATATAAGCGAATAATTTTCTTCTGAGATATAGCGGCCTCAAAATAAAAGAACGCCGTCACGTGATCAGAGAAGTAACAGCTAGTAACGCCCGATTCAAGGTTTGCTCCATAAGAAAAATAATACTAAAATGATCCAACAGTGAATGAGAATTAATGGGATTTTTATCAGAGATTTATGGTCGATTCAATTATGGGATAGATGAAAATTACTACAAATAATCGCATAAATATAATTGTTGGTTTAGAATGAAATGAGAGGATTTACAAATTAACATTGAAATCCCAACAATTAATTGTTCAACTAATTTCTACGTTTCTGAGAAAACCTCGACTGTTAATAGTTCGTTGAAGGTTCGTATACTGTTTGAAGGTGATAGATGAACGGAAACGGACGATGTACGGAAAGCTCGAAAGACGATTTACACTTTGAAGAGAGAGAGACCGTTAGAGACATAATTAGTGCCTCGTGCGGTAATAAGTAGTCCTTGAGTGGTGTAAGAGACGGGGAAAAATTTACGAACATTAACAATTCCTTCTTAAAATCGCGGAAACAAACTTCACTCCGCGGTGAAAATGCATTCTGATTGGCTTCCAAATTGCCTAGGTAGCTAGCTGCTTACGTATTCAAAGTTCTCGATAATGTCATCTTCCCTCCACAGTTATAATTTAGGGCAGGGAATAGAGCAGGCCGTCGCCGGCTGCAGAGCCGACGTAGGGACGCGACAGAGCCGATATAGAGCAGAAATGTCCGCTTTAGAGACGATATCGCCAGCCGCGTATCAGCGCTAATTAGCTTCTGAGTACCTGCCCAGGTGTGCTCTGTCCTGCCGTCACGCAGCCCTTACTGAGCACCGCCTTCTCAAACCTGCCCAACGCCTGCTCTGGGGGCGGCTCCCCAGTTAAAATTTAGGGCAGGGAATAGAGCAGGCCGTCGCCGGCTGCAGAGCCGACTCCTGCTCTGGGGCGGCTCTGGCAGTGTACGCCGCAGTTACACGTTACCGTTTGTCAACGATTTAAAATTTTTTCCTTCTCTCTCTGAGATCACCTAGACCTTATTCTCTCATGCAATGACAGGCTGTATTGGCATTGGTTTTTGACATTCATATCGTAATGACATTAACAACGGTATTTAGAAACTAACACATTCAATTATCGAGGAAATATACACATCAAACTACTCACCGCTATGAAGTATCTGAAAACGTCGACGGCAGCTCCGAGAATCGAACGTAGATCCTCCGCGTCGCATGTCCACGCCTGTACCAGCTTGGCCACGCGAACACCTTACCAGCCTAGGCTCTATGAACTACTTAACTATAATACGGAACAAATGATTCGCCATCATCCAGAAAATCGAGGAATAGCTATCTTTGTGGTTGAATTTGATAGATATTATTCATAATGCACTAATTTCAAGAAATGTACAAAGTAGCCATTCGTATGATCCCGTTAGTTAGATAAAAGTGAATATTAGAGCTAAATTTGTTAAGTAAATTATTCTATTGCATAAGGTTCATGTCATTTGATAGTTTGATAGGAAAATTAACAACGCACTCAAATCATTAGTCTGCTGAAATAGCAAGTTCTCTAAGAGTTTTAATGCAAAGAAAGCGCCAAATAAATTCACCATATCTTCGATGAAAACGTTTCGGAGACCAGCACCGAAATGCAAGGAAATTCGATCAATTTATGAACTGATGATGGTGCTGGCTTACACATTTTCATTGAAAAAATGGTGAATTTCCTTGGTATTTTCTTTGCTCTAACATTTACTGTTATTAACGCGTTTTCTGTAAATCCAAGTTAGAAAACTTTCTCATGATAAACTGATTGATATCTCGCTTTGGCAACGCGTGAATGATCGTAAACGTTTCTGTTTGCGTATTAAAACTGGAAGAGCATATAAAATTCATACGCAATTCAAAGTATTATAATGCTGACGTGAAATGAATATCATAACTGGCACCAGAAATTGACCCAAAATAACGTACTATGCGAATGAACTAGATGAAGGATGAAGTTCATTTTCCCGCCACTAGCTGTTCCAAACCCCTACCCCTCCTCCTCTCTCAAAGCCCGCCCCATGCACGGTCTTCTTAGCTGCTCTGTACAGCTCCCTGCCGGGCAATCCCAAATACCAGCGCTAAAACAGCGCAGAGTTCCGGCCCTGCCGAGCTGCTAGAATTTTGTCTCTATATCAGCCGTGGTGCAGCGCAGTTTTAGGGATAGATGGCCGGTTATAGTTTCACGGCTCAATCCTGCTAAAGCGCGACCAGCCCGGCTAAACCCGGCGTCGGTCTCGGCTCAAAATTTTAACTGGGGATCTGGCAGTGTACGCGGCAGTTACGCGTCACCGTTTGTCAACAACGATTTAAAAAATTTGTTCCTTCTCTCTCTGAGATCACCTAGACTTCTCTCTTGCAATGACAGGTTGTATTGACATTGGTTACTGACATTCTCATCGTATTGACTTTAGCAACATAACTCAGAATCTAACAAATTCAATTATCGAGGAAATATACACATCAAATTACTCACCGCTATGAACTATCTGTAAACGTCGACTGAAGCTCCGGGATTCGAACGCAGATTCTCCGCGTCGTACTTCAAGCCTGTACCAGTTGACCGAGCGGACACCTTACCAGCCTAGGCTCTATGAACTACTTAACTATAATACAGAACAAATGACTCGCCATCATCTAGCAAATCGAGGAATAGCTATATTTGTGGTTGAACTTGATAGATATTATTCATAATGCACTAATTTTAAAAAATGAACAAAGTAGCCATTCGTATGATCCCGTCAGTTAGATGTAAGTGAGTATTAGAGCTAAATTTGTTTAGTAATTTATCTTATTGCATTAGCTTCATGTCATTCGATAGTTTGATAGGATAATTAACAACGTACGCAAATCATTAGTCTACTGAAATCGCAAGTTCTCCAAGAGTTTTAATGCAAAGAAAGCGCCAAATAAATTCAACATATCTTCAATGAAAACGTTTCGGAGACCAGAACCGAAACGCAGGGAAAGTCGATCAATTTTATGAACCGATGATGGTGCTGGTTTACACATTTTCATTGAAAATATGGTGAATTTCCTCGGTGTTTTCTTTGCTCTAACATTTACTGTTATTAACGCGTTTTCTGTATATCCATGTTAGAAAACTTTCTCATGAACTACTGATTGATATCTCGCTTAAGCAAAGCGTGAATGACCTTCAACGTTTCTGTTAGAGTGTTAAAACTGGAAGATCATATAAAATTCTTAAGTAATTCAAAGTATTAAAATACTGACGTGAAAATATCACAAACGGCACCGGAAATTGGCCCAAAATATCGTGCTATGCGAATGAACTAGATGGAGGATGAATTTCGTTCTCCCGTCACTGTTTCCAACCCCTACCCCTCCTCCCTCTCTCAAAACCCCCCCATGCACGGCCTGCTTAGCTGCTCTGTACAGCTCCCTGCCGGGCAATCCCAAGTACCAGCGCTAAATTTGCGCAGAGTTCCGTCCCTGCCGAGCTGCTAGAATTTTGTCTCTATATCAGCCATGGCGCAGCGCAGTTTTAGGGATAGATGGCCGGTTATAGTTCCACGGCTCCATCCTGCTAATGCGCGACCAGCCCGGCTAAACCCGGCGCCGGTCTCGGCTCAAAATTTTAACTGGGTCGTTTGCGTGAACACGGGATTGTCTCTATCATGACCAGTAGCCTCGGCCATGATGGACGAGCATTTGAAATAAAAAACTGGATGGAAAACAAGTTGTGAGAAATTCCTCATTTCACACAGTAAATTTGTACATAGATTTTAGGTTGCCTTCCGTTATTAGCAGAAAAAGTAGGTATTCAAAGTCAGCGAATCTGTAGCAGGCTCAGAGGCCATCGAAAGTCGATATCACGTGGTTCAAACATTCGCTGCAAGTGGAATCGGAATTCAAATTCTTTACACGATTTATAGTTAAAGTGGAATTAAATCATAAATCTCATAAACGCGTCCTCTGCTATATCGTCATTAACAGTTCTGCAAACTTTTCTGCACCCGAACGTTTAAGTATTTCTTATATCTTGCTTAAAGTCTGTTTCTCTATTCACTAGTTGGTGTGAATGTTGTTTTATTTCGTTTTGATTTCTTCCTTTTGCCTTTTTAAATTAGTTTGCTTATTCTGTTGGGTATTTCGGCTTAGTTTTAGTAATTTAATTCAAATTTAATGCTTAGATTTATATACTAATCCAAACAATCAACTAATCTCCAAGTGTTCTTTGCTTTGATATTGCGGTGTATTATTACTTTACCTGCGAAGTTCACTACAATTAAATCATAAGATTAGGTCTATTTTTAATTTTCAATTAGGTCTATTTTTATTAGGTCTATTATATATAAGGTTTATTTTTAATTTTAATCTTCTATTTTTTTAATTTTAAAAGTTTTCAACAATACTGAGCAATAAAACCTTAGGTCCAGCGAGTGGCCTGCTTATCTTTACTATTTTTTACGTCATCCTTTCGTCACCCTGTTTTCCAGTGAGTCCCCTGCTACGGGCCTTTGATCATTGATACAATTTGCAATGAGTTCAACTTGTGGATCCGGCAGACGGAACGGATCATTTTGAAAATTTGAGAGGTACTTTTAATTAAAAGTGGTGCCGTAAACTCAAAATTTGTTCGTGATCGTGCATTGTGCCAAATGTAATATTGTTCAATCACACAATCGAGGAAGTGAAGTAAAGAAACAATAATTCTGAGATTTTTTATTTTAAGCTTAACCAAGAAAGTTTTGAAGGGCATTCAAGTTCGTTCTGACTTTCCTTTAGATGAAGGTTAATTAACCCCTTATGCTGGAGGACTACAGCTCTACGACTCACAAATTTTCACGCAGTGAACCTGTCCATATAGTCAAGTACAGATTCTTCACACTTAAGTTAACAAAGCGACTATGTACATCTTCATTTGTAGCTCCAGTCCTCTCCAGCTCTCATGTATAACATGGGGGAATAAATCTCGGAAGTAAACAAAATGAAGTGCGGAAGGCACGGGATCAAATTGGAAAAATAACTATTTCCAGAACAAAATTTCTGACAATGTATTTAAATTCGTACTATTCTTAACGAAACGCCTGTTAGAGACCACCACTGACGTGTTTGGAATGAACTTTCATGATCCTTCCCCTCAGGACCGTATCCTATAACACTTCTAGATTATAACATTATCAGCCACTAGCCACCAGACTGATCACATCCGTTGAATAAGGTAAGTCAGCACACAGGAAAGTAACCTGACGTAGTGTGGCCCAGCATTGTCTGCCAATACACGAAAAAGTTCTACACCACTCGGACAGAGCACACCTCAGCCTTGCAGTGAATTTGATGCCCGCCACTAACCCGTCAGTATCTGTCCCGTGAGTCGAATCAGCCTACGGTTGAACGGCCACTCGTCGAAGGACGATAAATTTTGGAACAGAACTATGCTATCTGAAACCTAACTCCAGATGCTTTGCGCTAAAAGTGACCGTCTGGTGGTGCACGGCAGGATTCATGCAGTTCGACTGGCGAGCTAGGCTGATTGATCGCAGTCTATTGTCCGCTGGTTACATTTCGAGCTCAAGTCAGGATATGATGTGATGATAAGATGTAACGCTCAGTAGTGGACGATCATTACTCTGTGGGATATGCATTTCAAAATATGGTGGCGTAAAGCTCTTGATACGAGGAATGTTTTTTTTAAGTAAGTACCGTTTTGGAATTAAGAAAAGACGTACAAAGATATCGCAATAATTTTAATTTTACATGAAAGCCTGTACCTTAGTCTACTTTTCTACATATAAATTTCCGTGAATATCGAGGCACTTGTCATAACGTGGCACCAGCTTTTGAATACCCTCCTGATAAAATTCTGCCGCCTGGCTTGTTAACCACTGCATTGCAAAGGTTTTGACTTCGTCATCGTCTTGAAGACGCCGACCGCCCAGGTGATTCTTCAAGTGCAGGAACAAATGGTAGTCGCTGGGCGCCAGATCAGGGCTGTATGGAGCATAATGTAGAGTTTCCAATTTAATTGATTTGATGAGACCTTTGGTCTGATTAGCCCCATGTGGACAGGCATTGTCATGCAGCAAAACAATACCCTTACTCAACTTGCCACGACTTTTATTCTGGATTGCACGACGCCGATTTTTCAATGTCTCACAATAAGACGCTTCATTGATTGTCTGATTATGAGGCAGAAATTCCACTAGCAATACTCCTTTTCTGTCCCAGAAAACTGTGCACATGATTTTCCGGGCAGAAATTGTTTGCTTAAACTTCACTTTTTTGGGTGATGATGAATGTCGCCATTCCATGGACAGTTGCATCGTTTCTGGTGTGACGTAGGCCACCAATGTTTCGTCACCAGTAACAATTTGGTTTAAAAAATCTTCACCTTTATTGTGGTACCGCTGAAGGAAAATAAATTCACTGCCTAAAAGTTGGGTTTTGTGCAAATCCGTCAACATTTTTGGAACCCAAAGTGAACACAATTTCCGGTAATTCAAGTTTTTGGTCACAAAGCGATACAAAACACAACGAGAATATTGAGGAAAGCAATAGGACAATGATGAAATAGTGAAGCATCTGTATTTCTTTCCCCTTTTCGTCCACTTTCTGCGCGAAATCTTCATTAACGACCGAAGGACGCCTACTCCGTTCTACATCATGCACATTTGTGCGGCATCTTTAAATGCTCTCACCCATTTCCTTGCCATTCCATCACTTCTAATGTTTTGTCCGTACCCAACTTTGACGATCTCACGATGAATATCGATTGGTTTTACGCCTATAGCACAAAGAAATCGCACTATACACCGTTCACTTCACACTATAGTATAGATTGTATAGTGCACTATACAATCGCACTTCACAATCACCGGGACTCACGATTGTTGGAGGCATCATAATTTCTCTGTATACAACGAATACAATGAAGAACCAGACTGTAATGGCGTCAGTGCGTAGACATGAGATGTAGGTAACCAGAGCGCATGCGCGGAACGCCGACCGTAGAGCTTATTTTCTCGTCGAAGAAAACGTAAAGTCACGGACAGACGGACGGACAGACGGACATTGATGGCCTTACGGAAATATGCTAGGCGTCCTATTCAGGGCTGATGGGTGCACACAATTGGTTGTGTACGGCTGCGCTCCCTTCCTAACACCTAAGACCCAGCAGCTCCGAAAGCTCCTAGGATAACAGGCATTGAAAAAGATGGTACCGCATTTTACTTCTTTCCTAGACACAAAAGAAAGTTTGGTTTTTTCACAAAGCACGCAACGTCCTTTATTCAATACTTCATTGTTTTTTGCTTTAATATACCGAGCATCCTCCGTATCAGTTTGATTTGATTCTTTACGCCTGCTTCATTTTAATAAAATATAATAAAAACGACTTTTGACATATTTTTAGCGACTTGTATTCATTTGTTTACCACCAGATTGTAATTGAATGATTATGTCTGATAGAACCATTCAGTCTTTAAAACGTTCATTTTTATATCATTTTGATATTTTGATATGAATTACGAAAATTAGATGTAATAATTTATAATCTCTGTAAGCATTAGCATAATTTGTGTGAGATGCATAATCATTCATAATTTTATGAACTACTGCATATAAATATCAATATCATTACAAATTTGTAAGTTTTGTTCCGGATTTCTTTCGTTAATCAGCTGGGTATTAAATCAAATAGCTCATTATTTGCGAGTTATGAATATCTCTACCAGTTTGAAATGCTAAGTGACATATCGAGGTCTCTACTTGGCGTCACAGTCTAATCCAACAATTTTTGATAAGGCTAACAATTTTTGGTTCCCATTGTCGATTCATAGATGCATGTGGAAATCAGATTTCATCCTTTAATTGAGTTTATAAGCTGTCATTTACCAAAAGAATCTTATGATAGAAATTTTCCCATCGACAAATTTATAATGAATATTTGGATTCTCGTCACTAGTCTTACACAAAGCAATTAAATAGTCACCTCTTCATGATTCATCTAGATCTTTGCTTATAAGTTGTCACTCATTTAGGAGTTGTGGTAATTTCAGGATAACTACATGCCTCGATTTCCTTATTTCCAATTCGATGAGATGATCGATCGAATTAATACATCAGACCGTTAGTGAAAATTATATTAGAAGTGTAAAAGACGTCAGAAAATTTTACTGCTCGAGGTAACGAATCAAAACATAAGTCATTTATGTTTTGATTCGTTAGAGGACAATTCCGACATAAAATTTTGATTGAAATGTTTAACGCAATCAATGTGACCATAATTACGTATTAACAGCACGTAATACGTGGTACCCGGCATTTTCCTCAAATATGTTGATCCACACAATTTTGTAGGCTGTGAATTTTGTTTCGGTCCTGTAAACTCCACACGCAATGTCACAGCGATTAGTAGGACAAAAGATGATAGACTTGACTAACCGGGCGACAGTTCATAGAAGTGATGAAAATCGCAACGAATCATAGATGTGATGAAAAGGACAACGGTTCATAGACGTGATGAAAATGACAAGGGTTCATAGACGTGATGAAAAAGACATCGTTCATAGATGTGATGAAAAGAACAACGGTTAATAGACGTGATGAAAAGAACAACGGTTCATAGACGTGATGAAAAGGACAACGGTTCATAGACGTGATGAAAAGGACAACGGTTCATAGATGTGATGAAAAGAACAATGGTTCATAGACGTGATGAAAAGGACAACGGTTCATAGAAGTGATGAAAAGAACAACGGTTCATAGACGTGATGAAAAGAACAACGGTTCATTGACGTGATTGGAAGGACAACGGTTCATAGACGTGATGAAAACAACAACGGTTCATGGACGTGTTTCGAAGGACATCGGTTCATAGACGTGATGAAAAGAACAACGGTTCATAGATGTGATGAAAAGGACATCGGTTCATAGACGTGACGAAAAGAACAACGGTTCATGAATGTGATGAAAAGAACAACGGTTCATAGATGTGATGAAAAGAACAACGGTTCATAGATGTGATGAAAAGGACATCGGTTATAGACGTGATGAAAAGAACAACGGTTCATAGACGTTATGAAAAGAACAACGGTTCATAGATGTGATGAAAAGGACATCGGTTATAGACGTGATGAAAAGAACAACGGTTCATAGACGTTATGAAAAGAACAACGGTTCATAGATGTGATGAAAAGGACATCGGTTATAGACGTGATGAAAAGAACAACGGTTCATAGACGTTATGAAAAGAACAACGGTTCATAGATGTGATGAAAAGAACAACGGTTCATGAACGTCTTTCGAAGGACATCGGTTCATAGACGTGATTAAAAGGACAACGGTTCATAGAAGTGATTAAAAGGACAACGGTTCATGGACGTGATTAAAAGGGCAACGGTTCATAGACGTGATTAAAAGGACAACGGTTCATAGAAGTGATTAAAAGGACAACGGTTCATAGACGTGATGAAAAGGACAACTGTTCATAGACGTTATTAAAAGGACAACGGTTCATAGACGTGATCAAAAGGACAACGGTTCATAGACGTGATTAAAAGGACAACGGTTCATAGACGTGATTAAAAGGACAACGGTTCATAGAAGTGATTAAAAGGGCAACGGTTCATAGACGTGATTAAAAGGACAACGGTTCATAGACGTGATTAAAAGGACAACGGTTCATAGACGTGATGAAAAGGACAACGGTTCATAGACGTTATTAAAAGGACAACGGTTCATAGACGTGCTTAAACGCCTGCCTTCCTCAGGCACGTAAGCTACCAATGGGAGCAGTTAAGGCCGCTCTCTATTACTATTCTCAATTAAATTCAGTTTCGAAGAACTTTCTTGTTTACGAGCGAAGAGGCAAATCATCACCATGCAATGGCAATAGAACGTCGACCTCCAATCGTGAAGCTTTATTGCTTGAAAAGCAATAGATTGATGCCCCATGCTTTGATATGAGGCTGTTAATAAACCATGTTAATAAACCATGTATTTGCCTATATATTATCTGCCCTGTAGTGCATTATCTGCCCTTATTTTAACTGTGTTTTTTTAATTATCAGCCTAATATATTATTACAATTATCAATGTTCTGAAAATCCTACATTAAGGCGCTGCACTTGAAATATGTTAGGTATCTAGCCGCTTCAACTATGTTGCTCATATACTGACACTGCTAAGATGCAAAAAATTAATTTTTTGATATATGTTGTATTAGAGTGAAGATGATCAAATTTCGTTGAATTTACTTCCAGAAATAATAATGGATGTTGCTATTTTTTTGTTATTTGTCAGTGACTGTTACGGCAAAGGAATCGCAGCAGAAGTTCAGTAGGGCTTAGAATCAAAATGAATATGAAATAGAATACCACAATTGACACCTGAAAATAAATCAATGATCGTACGGTAACAAAGGACAACGACAACACTGCGGGTCATGAGCCAATAGCAGGACAGTTTCACCGGTCGACAGTTTGTGTCGGTAAGTTAAATGTCGATGCATGTTTTTGCTCAAATAAAAATTATTATTCTGCTAAATAACTTGCTGCTTTGCTTTCATCACTTTATATGAAGCTATTCAGAGCATTGTTAGGTAAACTTTAAAAGCAGTGTTTATTAGGATAATTTTGAGTTCAAGTTTGGACTATCAGCTTCTAAAATAAAATGTTGATACGAGTATCTTGAAATGGCAACTACTAGGGCAACGAGCCCAGCGTATCACGGAGTGAAGCGCTCATGGTGGGCTTGTTACACCGGGACGCATATCGGAGACCACCAATGCCGTGCTTCGAATGGACTATCATGATCCATTCCCTGAAGAACGTAACCTACAACACTTCTTGACTGTAACATTATCAGCCGTACGCCATCAGACGTCACATCCATTGAATTAGACCAATCAGCCCACAGGAAAACAACCTGACGTCGTACGTATGGTCCAGCGTCGTCTGCCACTACGCGAAAAAATTTTACACCACCTGGCTGGAGCTCGCCGGGGCCGTCCGTATCTGTCCCGTGTGTCGAATCAGCCTACGGTCGAACGGCCACGCGTCGTACGACGATAAATTATGGAACAGAACTATTCTATCTGACTAACCCAAGATGCTGTGAGCTAAAAGTTACGTTATTTATCGAAGCTGCGGAAGTCGCTCGTCGAAGGACGATTTTAGAACTGAACTATGCTTTCTGAAACCTAACCCCGGATGTTGTGAGCTAAAAGTGACCGTCTGGTGGTGCACGGCATGATGCATGCAGTTCCACTGGCGACCTGGGCTGGTTGGTCGCAGTCCGTTGTCCGCAAGTAACAGTTCGAGCTAAAGTCAGGGTACGAAGTGATGATTCGATGCAACGTTCAGTTGTGGACAATCATTACTCTTTGAGCTGTTCACTTCAGAATATGGTGGCGTAAAGCTCCTAATATTTAAAGCAAGATGATGTCACGGGCTGGTTACCGACGGATGGCTTAATCCGCGGCTGATTGGTGGTCATCCGGAAATATGCTAGGCGTTTCTTTCAAGGCTGATTGGCGCACAAATTTGGTGTTGCACGGCTGCGTACCCGTTACACAGCTGTGAAGTGGTAATGCCTCTGTGAAGTTGTTACGCCTATGCGAGGTGGTTACGTCACTGTGAAGTGGTTACGCCTCTGTGAAGTGGTTACGCCTCTGTGAAGTGGTTACGCCTCTGTGAAGTGGTTACACCTCTATGAAGTGGTTACGTCTCTGTGATGTGGTTCCGTCTCTGTGAACTGGTTACGCCTCTGCGAAGTGGTTACGCCTCTGTTAAGTGGTTCCGTGGCTGTGAAGTGGTTATGCCTCTATGAATTTGTTACGCCTCTGTGAAGTGGTTACATCTCTGTGGGTGGATTGCTAGAGGTCAGCATATCCCAAGTCCACAGTGCGATTCATATACCTTCCCGCGCGTATAACGCAGCCGGGCATCTTCTCGGCTTTCGACACAGATCGCCCACCACAACAGCGCCGTTCAGTCACAGACACTGTTTCACAACGCCGGAGCACAACGTTGCAGGCCCTACCTGCAACGCCTTTCCCCGGCCCTACTCCTAACCTAAACTAACGTAAGGCGTTGTGGGTAGGGCCTGTTGCGCTCCGGCCAGTTGTGCTCCGGCGCTGTGAAGCAGTGGCTGTGCCTTTTAAAGTTGGTGTGGTGATATGAGTCACACACAGCTCATTGATCTGAGGCTATGTGTAGATATTGCATGCTGATGGTTGGCGTTGGGTCCAGGGCCTGTTTACGAGTCAATATTGTTACCCACGGCTGCGCTCCCGTCTCTGTGAAGTGGTTCCGTGTCTGTGAAGTCTCTCTCTGTTTGAACGTAATTGGATATGTCTATATGAGGTCTACAAGACTATGACTAGTTATTTGAAAATTTTCAGTACAATTTGAATGAATCTATAAGCGTCTAATTCACATCATATATTCCTCATGTGGAGGAATTAGATATTCCTCATCATATATAAAGACAACACTTCTAAAGAATCCAGTGTCTCCAATGTTAAAGATGTACAATGAATTATTCATTTTATTTTCGAATGTTAAAAAAATTAATTTTTCAACTTTTTTATATATAAATTTTTTTTCAAAATTATTTATTCTGTCAACTGATTCATGCATTGCCTCCGACTTCACACAAGTATGCAAAATTTCAGATCAATTGGACAGGTGAAAGTGTGTCAAATATCAGTTATAAGATTTGTAGTTGACAAAATTATTTTTTTAATTTTTTAATATTGAAAAATAAATTCAGTTTTCAAAATCATTTATTTTGTCATTTGATTCTTACATTGTCTCCAACTTTACGCAAGTGTGAAAAATTTCAGATCGATAGGATAAGTAGAATTGTATTAAATATCGATTATAAGATTTGTAGCAGACAGACAAACAGGCAGACAAACAAGAAGTGAAGTTAAAGAGAAGTGTTGTAAAAAATATAACCCAGTACTCACTGCAGTGAGTGACAGAGAGCGCATTTTCTCGTCGACGAAAACTTGAGGTCACGGACAGACGGACGGACAGACGGACAGACAGACTTACAGACAGACAGACAGACAGACAGACAGACGGACATGGCGAGCACAATAGTGCATTTTTTCCATAAATGAGAAAATGCGCTAAAAAGGAGGCTGCCCGTTTCCTCGTGTTACCCTACGCCTAGACAATTTGATGATTCAAGAAGTGATGTACGAACAATTACTTTTGATCTTGTATTTTGACTTCTATTGTATGAACTAACTACTTGAAATAACCACTAATTTTAACAAATTATTAAACGTTATCCAATTGCATAATATATTGGAAAAGTATTTTCTATAAATTATATTATGAATCATTAGCTCACTTCAGTTTTATCGAGTTCTTTAAAGAGGTTCATTTCATTACCGTTTAGCGTTTCTTGCAGGGAATACTTTTTCTTCGCGTGTCTCGTATTTAGACGTAAAAACAGCTTCAGGGCCTATACTTTCAAAAAAGTTAAGATATCGTAAGTTCATCAGCCAATCATTGACGGCCTTTCAAGCAAAATCCACCAATTATAGACAAGAAAATAGAGCGTAAGTACTTATGTTCACTTAGCGAGTTTTGAAAGTATAGCCCCTGATCATTAAATACATTAGTGGTAATCACGGTACGTTTCCTTGCAGTAGTTTGGAGACCGACACTGGAGAATTAATTTGTATCCATGATGCAAATCAGACCTGCTAGGGGCATGCTAAAACAAATGCAAAAATTGAAATGAAGGACAGAACCTGAGAGCGAGTATCTATAATTGCATCTAAGAAATGAAGTGTTGGTGAGCCTCGCGACAGGCCGAGCTTTTCCCATGCGTTTAATCGCTTATTTCGGGTAGAAATAATATTCGTCTAATTAACTAATAAGTGGACTCCTTTGATTTGAATTGATGCTCCCTTCACTGATTTATTTTTCTCGCGTACGTGAATTTTGTTTCATATTCTGAGGTGAATTGTTCGTTTAAAGAATGATAATGCAAAAATACAAACAAATTTATTCATGTTTCATGTCCGTGATATCCGTCATATATTGAGAGTGCGACATTTTATAATTACGAACGCTCTTTTTCATGGATGAGTCTAACAGCGACTTTCGTGTAGACGTGGTGATCGTGTACAATCATCATTACAACTTTTATTGGCGTGGTGAAATTTGTGTGCAAATTTTTCTTTCATTTGAATAAATTTAACTTCACTAATAATTATTAGGCATCAATGTAAGAGGGTAAATTGTCATTGGTATTTTCCGACCAGATACTATGAGAAATGTAAATTTTGTATAATTGAATAGAATCTGAGTCATACTCATTCGAAGCAGCGCACGGGAGGGGCGCGAGGTATTCGTGTAGTTAACTTCACTTATAATAAATATTTTTATTCTGAATGTTATTAGTTTTCCCACAAGAGGTTCGACAAGAGAACTTCTGATGCGTCATAAGCTGCAGAGAATAATATGCGTTCAAAAATTACTTTTTAGAGACAACACTTCAAAATAATGCAGTGGCTCCGATGTTACAAATGTACGATGAATTTATAATTTTACTATCAGATATAAAAAATTAATTTATAAATTTTATTTTTAGAATAAAAACAAATTAAATTTTTCAAAATTCTTTATTCTGTCAATTGATTCATGCGTTGTCTCCAACTTTACGCAAGTGTGCAAAATTTCAGATCGATTGGAGAGGCAGAAGTGTTTTAAGTATCGATTATAGGATTTATAGGAGACAGACAAACAAACAAATAAGAAGTGAAGTTGAAGATAAGTATTGTAATAAAAGGTCAGCCTGTAAAATATTCTATCGATAGACGAACCACCGGAGTACATTTCAAGATTACACTTCCTTGCGTCCATATTCGTTTGCCTGGGTCGTCTAACAAGCAATTATCGAGTTCGGCTCATTTCACATGCAGATAAGCCATACATGATTGATTTCAAGCCGCTTCTTTGACAGAGAAAAATATTGTTGAAAGAAACTGAATTATCAGATCGTCTAAGATGTGGGTCACTGCGTCGACTCAAGGGAATGAAGTATCGATATCCCCGAACAGTCCATCATATTAAAGGGATTGGCAATAATCAAATGATTGCTAGTTTTTTTGGTGTGTAATATATTCATGACATAGCCATGCTGACAGACATGTTCACGAGAATAATTTCCAATTACAGCAGCCTATTTTACTTGTTATTTTCAGCTTGTAATGTTGCCAATTCTAATTAATTTAGCACGTCCACAATGAAAAAATTTACAAAACACTCAAGGTTATTTTTAATTAACTGTCCTGATAATTCCTCGCCACATAAATATGATACTAAATTTTGTGTTCACAGTAACGACTCACAATTATATCCCATCGCCATAATCCTGCCATATTACTTATATGGCAGGATTAGGGCCATATATTATGGCCTGCCATATTATATTATATCCTGTCGCCATGACGACTCACAATATTATATCTTGTCGCCGTAATCCTCATAATACCAAGTGAAGGGTCTTCTTTTAATATAGTAATTGGTGAGAGGGAACACTGTAAATGCTTTGTTGTTTACTGCACTTCATAAAGGTGTATTATTTCGCCACTGTAACGATGGGTAATTCCGTGTAACGTCAAGCTTAAAAAGCGAAAAGCGAAATACTTTTAGTGTTAGGTTCAATATATGTTATATTTCGCTTCTACAAGAGGGCAATGATTCGACCTGAATTTCTGCCACGTTATTCAAAGCGAATAACGTTTTGAAAGTCCTTATAGTCTCATGACTGATGGATTCTAATTCATTTTCTCTTGAATGCGAGCGATGATAGGCATGCAAACACCGAGGCGGTGATATCGGCATGCCAACACCGAGGC
>NW_025943354.1:0-644 GCF_000764305.2 Hyalella azteca | reverse complement strand
CTCGATTTCTTCATTTAAAACGTACAATTGTACAATGAAACTTCCAAAATTCTGTAATCTAAATGGGTGGCTGTTATAGATGTCACCTTGACAATTCCAAAGAGCAAATAAGCGTAGTAATATAAATGAAAGTTTACGCGACACGGTTGAAGTTCGATGGCAAATTGCCGACGTATTGTTAGAAACCCTAAATTTTATGTTCCTGAAGCCGAGTTCGTCACTTCAATTTAAATATCAACTAAATTACTATATAAATGTCTCCTTCAAGTTGATCTTGAAGGATCAGTTAGGTTTGCGAAAGGTTTACAACGAAGAAAAGGCCGAATTGTTTTGCATTTTCTTTCCTTTTAAATTCTCAAAGAGAAAAAAATATAACTCAGTACTCACTGCAGTGAGTGACAGAGAGCGCATTTTCTCATCGACGAAAACTTGAGGTCACGGACGGACAGACAGACGGACGGACGGACATGGCGAGCACAGTAGTGCATTTTTTCCATAAATGAGAAAATGCGCTAAAAATATTATGATTGAACATTGACTTCAGCAATAAATCTAGCTTTTTCATGCACTTTTGGTAACTGTAAAACAAACAAGTGTACAAAACTGACCTCGGCAACAGCAGCGACCTGCCGCTCGAGCTGCAG
>NW_025943353.1:0-1594 GCF_000764305.2 Hyalella azteca | reverse complement strand
GAGTCTAACATTCATACATACGCGAGTCTAACATTCATGCATACATGAGTCTAACATTCATGCATACACGAGTCTAACATTCATGCAAACATGAGTCTAACATTCATGCATACATGAGTCTAACATTGCATACATGAGTCTAACATTCATGCATACACGAGTCAAACATTCATGCATACAGGAGTCTAACATTCATGCATACATGAGTCTAACATTCATGCATACATAAGTTTGATATTCAGTCGACAAAAGAACCAGCACAAACTGGTCCCGTTAGCACCGTTTTTAATCAATTCTCCCCACATGCTAGTAGCACCTTCTTCAGTGCAATGAAATAGAGTTCAAATCACTTCAATAACCTGAACTCGAAGCGCACGAAAACAGGTCAATGCGCCCTGAAGTTATTGGACGATGAAGTCCGCCTTCATATTGTATTCATTGGCCTTTTGATGTATAGCCTAATCTCGAACATTTCCTGGCCTCGGAGACCCGCTCTCTGTTAGTCATGTGCCGAGTGGGGCTTAGTTAAGAGTAGTGCATGTCTGGTTGATCTCGGCACTAAGAGTTATCGCAGCTCAATAAAACTTGGAACATGTATTCATCAGAACTTGACGTTGATGTTTAGCTTGCGAAAAATTTTTAAATATCACCTTCATTTGTGAGTTATATTGCGATATAGGCCGAAATTCGCAGTGATCAAAGAATTTCTTCCAAACTACCGAACAGATTTGAACGAAATTTTGAATATACATTCCTAACCACCAAATGGTGTTTTTTAGATAAAAAAATTATTTTACCGTCGTTTGCGAGATTTATTTAATTTCACCGTCATTCTTGATTTCACATTTCCTTATTCGCTTTCGTTCGCAAATTCGTTCGCAACCGTATAACTCGCAAACGAAAAAAATTGTACGAGCTAAACATCGCCGTTGCTGAGGTTAGATATTAAAATACTAATTTTCGTTCAAATCTGTTCAGTAGTTTGGAAGAAATTTCTTGATTACTGCGAATTTAAGCACGTACGTATTGCTGTTTTAATCCGGAATGAAACTCGCGAACGAAGGCACAATCGAAAAATTTTTTTAAACATCACCGTTCGGTAGTTAGGACTGTGAATTCAAAATTTCGTTCGAATCTGCTCAGTAGTTCGGAAGAAATTCCTTGATCAATGTGAATTTTGGCCCGTATTGCCATATAGCAATAACATGAACAATGAAAGCAAATTAAAAAATTTTACATGAGCTTTACATTACCGTTAGGTCCTATTGATTATGTATACCAAGTTTCACCGAGTTAAGTTCATTAGTTTGAGCGATATTCCTTGATCATAGAATTTGGAAATTGGCCGTGAGACCGGCCGCGGAGTCCGGCCGTTAATTTGTCCGAAACGTAAACCCAGGAGAGGTTAAAAAAATATAACTCAGTACTACCTGCAGTGAGTGACAGAGAGCGCTTTTCTCGTCGACGAAAACGTGAAGTCACGGACAGACAGACAGGCGGACAGACGGACGGACATGGCGAGCACAATTGTGCATTTTTTCCATAAATGAGAAAATGCGCTAAATCTGGGTGAAAAAACCGTCGCTGGGAGTCA
>NW_025943352.1:0-688 GCF_000764305.2 Hyalella azteca | reverse complement strand
AATGAGCGGGCATCAATGGAGGCGCCTTCAGCGGGAATTGCTCTGCCGAAATCCCGAATATGAAACGTAAACGATGCATGCCTTCAACCTACTCTACGACAAGACAGGTGCACGGGTCTGCCCAGTTTACATATGGCAGCTGCGACATTACCAAGATTTTGCTAGAATGTTTTTTTCAACAAAAGAAAACAAACCGACGCAAGAAATTCAACCTACTCTGCGACATGACAGGTGCACGGGTCTGCTCAGTTTACATATGGCAGCTGCGACATTACCCAAGCTTGAAATTTAAAAGCAAAGAAAACACCACAAAAATTTAGCATATCTCTTTTGAAAACGTTTCGGAGACCAGCTCCATCGTCAGTAATTGTTTTCTTCGCTTTTAAATTTCTAGTGAATCTGCGATTAAAGCAATCTAGTGACTTTATTACCAAGCTTTTGCTAGGATGCTTTTTTTTAACAAAAGGAAACAAACCGACGCAAGAAATTTCTCAATCTCCTTCATACATGTAAGAAAGTGTATGTGCATGAGCGATTCCTGTTTAGAGCAAAAGTAGTAAAAGGATTGCTTTCACTCATATCTGGGAATATAAGTCTCGGTATGCATCAGAGAAACAATTAAATATAACATTCTGAACAGTTTTAGTAAAAACATGTACAAAAATACTGCTAGTAACTTTTCCAAAAT
>NW_025943351.1:0-1445 GCF_000764305.2 Hyalella azteca | reverse complement strand
ATTTCACATCGTATTTTGAGCCGCTGTTCTGCCACAATCACGATATTCACGATTTAAGTATCAATCCTTCAATTTCACATGACCTCAGAATTACTGTTTTTAGCGCATTTTCTCATTTATGAAAAAATGTACTATTGTGCTTGCCATGTCCGTCTGCCCGTCCGTCTGTCCGTCCGTCTGTCTGTCCGTCTGTCTGTCCGTACGTGTCTTAATGTTTTCGTCGACGAGAAAATGCGCTCTCCGTCACTCACTGCAGTGAGTACTGAGTTATATTTTTTTAATGTGTCTTCCGATCCAATGTCTTCTGGTCTATGGCAAGTCTTCCAAAGTAAAATAGGCATTTTCAGAAATATAAGTCAATGATTTGGCCTTGAATACAATGTCTTAAAACTGTTTAGGCCTGAAATTATTTATCTCTCTTTGTTATTATAAAATATAACGTTATTGTTTATGTAATAAAAATAACCTATAGCGAAATGGTCGCAACCTCATTTTTCATCGAAAACGATTTACGTAATATTAACAAGATGATCGTACCAATGGCCGTTTCTTTGTATAAGTTAAAGTTAACCTTTCGATCCGGGTAAATTTACCGTCGTCAATGCTATTGGTACCTAGTGGCTTGAGACCGACCAAGCCCGTCATGCAGTTACGAAGTTACGAAAGGGTTAAAATAATTTTTTTGCTAGGAATTGAAAAGCGAAAAAAGCGCCAAGAAAATTCACCATATCGATATTGAAAACGTTTCGGAATCCAACTCCATCATCAGTTCGACTAAATTAAAAATGAATAAATATAAATTTTTACTTATAAAATGATTTTATTCATTTTTAGTTTAGTCGAACTGATGATGGAGCTGAACTCCAAAGCGTTTTCAACATGGATCTGGTGAATTTTCTCGGCGTTTTCTTTGTTTTTAAATTCCTTGTGAACTTGCGATATAAGCACACTGATAATATAAGTACCCATACGATCTAAATTTTTTTGCTTATTCAATGTTTCGACTCAGAAGGCAAAAATCTACCGCCTACAAGCATAAATGTTGGTGTAAGTGAGGGCTCACAATAGACTAAAACCAGTATACAAAATTATATTTTAATCTGAATGACGAATCCTCTTCACCACCTTATAAAATAATAAATTTATATTATATGGCTATGACGAAAAAAGTTTTCAGTGGATCATTTCTGATAAGAAAAGTCACATTAATGTAAGTGCTACGTTCGCTGTCAGGTAAATTTATGAATAATTCCCTAATAATCGCAATATACGAGTATGAAGTTAGTCCCACATCTGTTCTGTGTCAATTATTACCTTGAGCATTCCCGATAATTCGAAAACGATGCTAGGTATACATGAAATTTTACACTTGCAAAGCAATTCATTTAGACCTCAACATCAAACGAGGGCGGCCTAACATTGATTCCAACTTTTTACAATTTTTT
>NW_025943350.1:0-313 GCF_000764305.2 Hyalella azteca | reverse complement strand
CGAACCAAGTCCGTTTTTGTCATGCGTTTTGATGGGCAAGACAATAGGCCAATAGGGTTTTATAGTTTCATGCATATCGCCAAAAATATGCGTTTCATGTCCTCTTGTGTCATAGATGTTGTTATTAGGAATTGGAACATCCAAATTATTTGTCGCACTGAAATTATATCCAACAAATTCATTATCCAAACAATTGTTTTGAGCATTGGGCAATTCTGAAACATTTACCATATACTTGTCATACATGACATCTAAGCCCGTTCCAAGCAATGCCAAGGTTTTGTTTTTCGAATAGTCCACATTGCCGTTTCTA
>NW_025943349.1:0-31440 GCF_000764305.2 Hyalella azteca | reverse complement strand
TGTGGCTAATGTTGACATCTGATGAATGATAACCTCTGATGAATGATAACCTCTGATGAATGATAACCTCTGATGAATGACAAACTATGATAAATGATAACCTCTGATGAATGACAAACTATGATAAATGATAACCTCTGATGAATGATAACCTCTGATGAAGGTTTTACCTGCCTTGAAATGAAGCTGCGTGAGTCACTTGATCAATTCATCACTCAAAAAAATATATTCTTTTCCTCTCTGCGCGCACGCATATGAGTTTGAGATACGGAACCGTGCACTGGAAAAAATGAGTGAGATTTTGTCTGAATCGCGATGCACCATTTACTGCTGATTTGGGTCATCCTGCATGACTCAGTTTAGCCATGCAAGAGGGCGCATCAGTGCTACGTCCGCTCTCTGCTAGAAATGTGGGAAGAAAGTGTGTCAGCATTTGAACAACATATCAGTAATTTTTCTGAGATACGTACACCTAAGATCGGATATCGTACGTCCGGCTGAGGTACAATATCGTAAACTCTGAGGTACGACATCGTTTACACGGTCGTACGTTTGGCCATGTGCTGCTGAAACGACATCGTACGTCCGGCTAAGGTACGACATCGTAAACTCTAAGATCGGACATCGTACGTCCAACTGAGGTACGACATCGTACGTCCAACTGAGGTACGACATCGTACGTCCGGCTGAGGTACGACAACGTACGTCCGGCTGAGGTACGACAACGTACGTTCTGAGGTTCGACATCGCACAATCTGAGGTACGACATCGTACGTTCTGAGGTTCGACATCGCACAATCTGAGGTACGACATCGTACAATCTGAGGTACGACATCGTATAGACGGTCGTACGTTTGGCCATGTGCTGCCGGAACGATATCGTTAATAGATTATTTCCACACACGGCCCGCGCGGTGTCGTATGATGTAACGTGACCCATGCGGGCGGCAGCTGCCTTACGACCTTACGACTAAACCTTAAACCTTACGACCTTAAAGCCATCGGCGACATTCGCGACTGTCGTTAATTCGTGAATTACGACATTCATTAATTAATGTTTGAGGATGCGTGAAATTCACGACTTACGACATTCATTAATGTTGAGGATGCGTGAAATTCACGAATTACGACATCGAAAAATAAGTAAAATTTACGAATGTGCGACATTCATTAATGAAATTCACGAATTACAACATTTAAGAAAAATTAATATTCACGAATTACGACATTCATTAATTATTGATTGAAAATGCGTGAAATTCTCGAATTTCGACATTGAAAAATAAGTGGAATTCCCGATTGTACGACATTGATAGCTGTCCGACATTCATGAATCTATGACATTCACGGATGACAACATTCACGTAAGTACGAAATTCACGAATTTAAGACATTCACGAATGTGCAAAATTGACGAATGTTCGTTGATAATTGAATGTATTACATTCATTCGTGTATGACATTCACATATATACTATATTCAAGAGACGAATTTCTCGTTAAATATTGCGAACACGCATATATATATTATATCAAATATTGATATAACATATAATATTGATATATTTAATAAAATATTATATAATTGACAGATATATGTAAATGTTTGACATGAATGGACACAACGTGACTCTAATGTACCATAAATATCACCCAGAAAACAATTAGCAGAAATAACCTATATGGCATCGATAAAAATATGACGTGCGATTAAAAATAAAAAAAATGCTCCGGCATCAGATTGTTTCGGTTGCCAACTAGGCATTTATGAATATAACGTTGCCATTATGAATAATGGACATAATGTGAATCTAATGAACTATAAATATACTCAAAAAAATAATCAGCAGAAATTACTCCTGATGCATCTATAAAAATGTGACGTTCGATTAAAAAAATAAAAAAAAAACAGCTCTGGCATCGGATCGTTTCGGTTGCCAACTAGGAATTTATGAATACTCTGATGATATGCGAAAAAAATCTTACGTTGATTTTGTTGTTCATAAAAGTTATATTCGTTTTTATTAATATTATTATTCTATAGGGCTGGGGGACGCGTGGGGAGCTGCCCCTCCCTCCCACAACCCCAGGGAGGCCGCCATGAGGGAGCTGGGATCACACCTCCTCCAGGTGGGTTGCCTTGACCCATATTTGTCCAATATAAAATATTATGAGTTATTATATTATTATATTACTATATTATTATATTACTCACCATCAGCTATAAGTATATGTATTCAATAATATATTAAAACAATCAATTTTATTTAGCCATTAATAAAAGCCTGCTTCATTTCAATAATTTTCAATTTATGCTATTTTATGATAGACGGGATATGATTATTATGATAATGCTATTGATTAACTCATATATTGTCCTTATAAGTAAATGCGGGGGTCGTTGTTTAAATGAACGATGCCCTTTAGCTCTTGTGTGTGTCATCCTGACCCAGTTTGTCCCAGTTTGGGTATCAGTGATACGTCAGCGTTCGATTCTGGCTGTGCATGGGTAAGAAAGTGTGTCAGTATTTAGACAATATAACACATTATTTTTCATGTGTTATACGACATACTAAGATACTACATCGTACGTCAGGATTGAGGCATCAATTCGCTTATTTTTCTGAGTGTCGCTCACGTCCCATAGCAACGCTGCTTTATTTTGCCTGCCGACGGCAGCGAGCGTGCCGAACTGCGCTGCCGCTTGCCAACCTCCCCCATCCTGCCCCACACCCCCCTCTCCCACTCCANATTGCAGTGGATGGCTGTATGACCTGGTCTGTATTGCAGACCCTGGACGGCTTCATCTACGTGGTAGCGCCGGACGGCAAGATCATGTACATCAGCGAGACCGCGAGCACGCATCTGGGGCTCAGCCAGGTCAGGGTCTTGTGTTATGTTATATATTATATATTATATATTATGTGTTATTCGTTATATATTATATATTATATAATATACGTTATTTATTTGGGTGTTATATGTTCTATGTTATATATTATATATTAGATATTATGTGTTATTTGTTATATATTATATCTGGGGCTCAGCCAGGTCAGGGTCTTGTTATGTTATATATTTATATTATATATTATGTATTATGTGTTACATTTTCTATGTTACATGTTCTATGTTATACATGCATATGTTATATATTATGTGTTATGTTGTATATATGTTCAAAGTTTTATATTATATATTAGATATTATATGTTATGTGTTATATAATATACGTATATTATTAATATATATTACATATCATGTGTTATATGTTATATATTATGTGTTATGTATTGTATATAGTATTTATTACATATTATTCAATGCATATTATTTTGCTTTATATTTATAATTTGGTTATTTGTTATGTATGATTGGTTTGAAAAATTCTCATTTGTTTTTTTATTATTTATTTCTTCTTTTATTTTAATTTTTATATTTTCAATATATAATACTTATAAAAAATTATTCATTATCTATTATTTTTTATTTAATTTTCTATCTTGTTATATATTTATTGTATATTTGTCATTTAATGTTCATTTATATATTTTTTAATATTTTTATTTATTCTTCTTGCATTTTCTTTCTAATTATAAAATTAAGCAACAAATAAGTAAGTGATCGTCACAACATTAATTCTTTTTATTCCTATAATCAATCGATTATTATATAAAAATTTTAAAAATTTCAAAGTCCTAATAAATATTTAGGAATTATTTCATTATTATCACTATTTCACATTTATATTATTATCATATTTATTAAATTATCACACATATTTTATTGTTTGTGTCTTATGCGTGTGGGTATCCATGATACGGTGGTGAGTGTGGGCAGGTACATTAATACAACTACACAGCCCTCCTGTGTTCCGGCATACACTAAACTTTCAGAGGCGGCGTTTGGTTGGCCATCTATGGGCCAGCGCTGAAATTCATTTTAATAAATAAATTATATAATTATTATTATAATTATAATAAAAAAATACTAAAATTTACTTATCATAATCTGCGATAGTGCAGGACAAGTTTCATACATATATAATAAAAATACAGTAGCAGTTTCATTTATAGTACATTTCCATTTATAAGGAAATGTGAAAAATGTATCTCATTGAGAGAAAGCAAAAATGAATATGAATTATTTTAGCAAATTTATTAATAAAATTTACAATAAGACGATAATTTATGACTTCATTTGATGTAAGAAAGATTTCACTTAAATCGCTTATTTATCACAGGGTTTTTAAACCCTGTTTTTAACATAGTTTTAGTACTTATAGTTAAGCATAGTTTTTTTAAACGTAATTTTAAGTTCATTTTAGTTGGCCTTCAATTAAGTTGAGTTGCAACGACATCAACCTGTTCAGCCGAGAAGTTCTAAGTCAAGTTTTACTTATTCTTTTCTATACTATACTATATTCTTCTATACTATATTTTACTTATTTTTTTAGCACTTTTTATTTATTATGATATAATTATTTATTTTTACATTTATATTGTTATTTATTCATATACAATAATCCTAACTAGTCTAAGACTAATTCTTCTAAGGAGGTATCGGTGATAAAAAGATTAGATTAAAGCTATGCTAATGAGAAATACCGATTGTTACTAGAATTATTATATAATCATTAATTATGTAAAAATGATAAGCATATTAATCCCATTTTTTATACTAAATTGTCATAGTCTGTGCATTAGATATGTGATGATTCTTTATCGAAATGAGTACTGATATAACAAAAATTTCTTCCAAAATTAAATTCATTTTACTGCAAAACGATCCCTTAATTTACTAACTGATTACAGCGCAAAAATCAAGCGCAAAGTTGCTCTCAACATACAAAAGTTTGCGTCGGAAGGCCATAAAGTTGCCTGCGTAGGCCTAAAGCTGAGTCGTCTGGCAGTTCTTCCTCACAAATCCCCGTCTCGTTTACCCGACAACCGTCCTAGTCCCACCAAATCCCCAAAGCAAACGCCTACAAATCACTTCTGTCAACTATGCCTCCGTCACGCATAAATCCTGCCATCTCCTCTTTAGGATTTACTCGACACAACTGCTGCCAGTCCATTATTCCTGTGAGGAATGTGGCAACATTAGGCAACTGAACTGTGTTCAAAATTGGTACATGGCAACTCTGCGCGATCTAATCCCCACCGCCAAAATCCTAGCCAATGAGATCGCCGAGATTCCTCACGCCTCGCTACCTCTCGAGAGATCAAGGCTGTGATTGGCAGCTGCCCCCTACCGCCCGCAGTATCGCGAGTATTGATTGGCGCAGCCGAGACAGAGGCAAAGATCGAGCGATATGATTGGCTGGCGGGGGGAGTGCGTCACACGGCTGACAAATAAGGGTCGGCGAGGCGCTTTGTTCCGTGTGCGCCTTAATGAGATGCCATTGCGTTTGAATAGAATAGAGGCGCACCAGCGGGAGCTTGTGACGGCACATAACTTTAATTTGATACGTTATATACGGTGTTATATACGGCGCTGTGGTTTACTGGTGCGCTATGATACGTGCGTGCTGGTAGCCACAACACGTCAGCGTGACATGGAATATCCATAGCCTTTAATTTTGGATTTTTGCTCACTGCAGCGAATTTTTTTTTCAGGATAAAGCTTATTTCGAACCGAATAATTAATATTTTAATTTGTATCACAGGTATTCAATTTTAAAATGAAGAAGAGGGGAGGGTTAGTTTGGCTCAAGGTTTACGGATCTTATTTTCCTGAAATCCTATTTTTACGGATCCTGAAAAATACGAAAATCAACTTGCCTGTGCATTACACAGAGAATTTTTTTTTTGTACAAAAAAAATGCACAGAAAACGTATTTGAAAATATAATTTTTTATTCAAATACGTAGTCGTATAATATAAATAGAATAGCCGTATATATATAAATAGCCGTATAGAAATGTAATTAAATATAGGTATTATGTACTTTATCAGGTATAATAAATAAAATAACTAAGCAAATTTCACAAGCTACATTGTATCATTTATTTACGAGTATTTTTAAAAGCCTTTTATTTCAAAATTTCTTTCATATATTTATTAAAAAACTATTCCTAATATGAAAATATCAATTAAACGCTGCAGAACTGGCAGCTCAGGGCAACTCGTGCGAAAATTTTATATATTTTTAGCTTTGATTTGGTATTTTGATTTTATTAGCGAACATTATACCTTACTAATTTGTTGTCTTAATTGAAACGAAAATTTTACGATAAACTGGAGTTCAATTCTGATTAGGATTTTTTTTGCCTGAAATTTACAACGGCCGGGTTCGGGATAACGGGGTTCAGGATAACGGGGTTCAGGATAACGGGGTTCAGGATAACGGGGATCAGGATAACGGGGTTCAGGATAACGGGGTGCAGGATAACGGGGTTCAGGATAACGGGGTTCAAGATAACGTGGATAACGGGGCTCAGGATAACGGGGTTCAGGATAACGGGGTTCGGGATAACGGGGTTCAAGATAACAGGGTGCAGGATAACGGGGTTCAGGATAACGGGGTTATCTGGATCAATTTTTTCCTGTTGATCAATGTTGTTTTTTTCGTAAAATTGTGGATGATTAAAATTTTGGGTAAAAAATCCTGGGACTGATGAGCTAATTCTTTTTCATTTCCTAATTGTGGTTTAAATTTTTTTTTATAAAATTTACCCGGCGAAGAAAGTAATCATGCCGTATTTAATAAGATTGTTTAAACATCTGGTTTAATTCGCGGGGATATTCGGATGAAAACCGTTTTATTTTTTCGCCTGGCGAATATGCGATCGCATTTTCGAAAGGAAAAGTAGATTACTTTTCCGCCTGATTGATATTCGATCGGACGAATGGAAAAAAGATTAGTTCTTCGCCTGGCGGATAATTGATCTGAAATTGGCATTAGAATTATATTAGTTGTTCGCCAGGTTGTTGTTATTCAATCGGATTTTTGGAAGAAAAGATGATTATTCCATCGATAAACGAAGAAGATATTAGTTTTTCTCCTAGTGGATATTTCATTGGTTAGACGAAAGCAATAAATTATTCATTCGCCAGGTTGTTATTCAATCGGATTTACAGACGAAAGGAAGATTAATTTTCCAGCTGGCGAATATTCGATCACATGTATGGTATAGAAGAAGATTAGTTTTCCACCTGGTGGATCTTCAATCGAATGTACGGATGAAAATGTTCTATAACTGAAATAAATATTTATTCTAGATGAATGCAATAAGGGGTAGTATTGCCAGATTAACCTGAAGGTGTCTTTATGCAGTATTTTATTATAAAAAAGCACACATATATATTCATTTATTCATTTATATTTATAAGTTGTATTTATATATGTAGAAGGGAGCATAGGTAGATGGTAGAGCACTCTACCCCCGCGTAGAGTGGCACTGCAGGAGTGGCCGGAAAAGTGAATGAGATGATAGAGAAGGAGGAGAAAGGAGCTATATATGGTGCCACTATATACATATATGCATAATTAGGTTCGCTGTAGGCGTTGGAAGTTTGGTTGGGGTCAACTAATGTATACACCAACATAATATAAGCACCTACAGCATGATTAGTCAAGGTTTGTTGCCTCACATGTGCGTATCGGAAAACAGTCTGTTTACCCATACGCACAATGACTACAGCGACATTACCCCAACTATAGCGAATCTGTCGCAGAGTCTCTATCATACCTTAATTTGTGTTGGGGTAACTACATCAATGTAAGTGTATTCTGACCAACTATAATTGTTAACCCCTTAGCGCCCAGTTGTACAATATGTCGCCTTTCAGAATGCTTTTAATTCGCAGGCTGCACTATAAACAGGTGGAAACGAATACATTTTATCAATGTGGTATGGATTTAATGTTGTGTTTTGAACTCGCAAGGCCTAATGTGGTTGTCCCATTGCAGAAGAGGATGAGGAGCGAACCTTCCTCATCCGCATGAAGTGTGTCCTCGCTAAACGCAACGCTGGTCTCACCACCGGCGGGTATAAGGTGAGTGACGGGTGAGCAAGTTTGGAGATTTGAAAGGTGAGTGCGATTTGGATGGGAAAAATTGTATTTGGTGTGTGAAGTCAACATCATCGACATCGTCAGCGACCTGGCCACTATATACGACCGGGCAGGCCGAAGTGAACAGCGTACAATCTAACGGCACAAAATGTTGGGAATTGAGATATTGAGGCGAAAAAGAAGTTGGAATTCAGAATCGCTACCTGGCAATTGACGGCACAGCAATTTATGAATCCCAACATGTTCTTAAACTTGCAGTGATGATGAGTAGCAATCCCACTTCGTATTCTTCAACATGGAAGTGATTATATGATGCAGGTGAAACGATGGGGGGAGTCTGCCGTTCGTTTCGGGAAAAAGACGGGTTAGGTTCCGTTGGGCGCCTTTTTTTGGTCCTTATTCAGGAGTACTGCTGCCAGCTGTGCTGCATCTATGTGCGGTCCCCGTTGGCGCGGTGATTGCATTGAGACATTTACCAGCAATCGAGAGTGCCTTCATGGCAATGATCTGTGGACATCGAAACCAAACCCACTGCTAGAGACTGAAAACTTAACACTGTACATATTGGACATGAGAAGTTATATAGACGAGATTTATCTTTCTGTACGAATGAAATATGGTAATCGGACTGCAGGTCACGAATTTTGGAATTTCTTGATCAAGTTCACAGAGGAATATAGCACTGAGCAGAATATCTCCTATGAGCAACAATGAGGCGGTCAGATTTCTGTCTTCAGTGTACGCTGGATATTTTGTGTGCTTAAGGTTTTCGTGTGCATTCAGTGTGCCTGTTTGCCTACATTTAAGGTATATATGCTGACGCAACTGGTACCTTCAGGTGATCCACTGCTCGGGGTACCTGAAGGTGAGACGGTACCCCATGGACCACGCGACCACACCCTACGACACCTGCTACCAGAACGTGGGGCTCGTGGCCGTGGGACACTCCTTGCCCCCCTCCGCCATCACTGAAATAAAGATGCACTCGAACATGTTCATGTTCAGGGCCTCTCTCGACATGCGCCTTATATTCCTCGATGCCAGGTACATGTTCAGGGCCTCTCTCGACATGCGCCTCATTTATGTTGACAGTAGCCTTAAGTTGACAGTAGCCTTAAGTTGACAGTAGCCTTAAGTTGACAGTAGCCTTAAGTTGACAGTAGCTCCAAGTTGACAGAAGCCTTAAGTTGACAGCAGCCCCTAAGTTGACAGTAGCCCGTGTGTTGACAGTAGCCCGTGTGTTGACAGTAGCCCATGTGTTGACAGTAGCCCGTGTGTTGACAGCAGCCCCTGTGTTGACAGTAGCCCGTGTGTTGACAGTAGCCCGTGTGTTGACAGTAGCCCCTGTGTTGACAGTAGCCCGTGTGTTGACAGTAGCCCGTGTGTTGACAGCAGCCCCTGTGTTGACAGTAGCCCGTGTGTTGACAGTAGCCCGTGTGTTGACTGTAGCCCGTGTGTTGACAGTAGCCCGTGTGTTGACNTGCGTCATCACCTTACTTAATCCGCAAGACATGAACCCCGCGTCACTGTTTCCCGGCCTTACTATCCCCCAGCATCTTCTTTCCCCCACACTTACCCCGACTCTCCACCATTATCGCATGGCTAACTGGAGGCTTTTCTCGCAGACCTTTGATGCTTATCCGAATTAGGTTAGGTTAGGTTAAGTTAGTTCACAACTCGTATAGATCATCTTTTCATAGCGTAATGCAGTCAAGTGAGCAGAAACTAAGAAAAGCCGTCCGGCAGTCGGTGAAAAAAGGCGGGGAGAACAGTAGCTGTCGTACGTCTGGCCGTAGCTGGGGAGCTGATGTACACACTTTTATAAACATGATGATGATGTGTCACATTTATAAAGCACTACATTATTCACTCTTTTGCATCACTATTATCATATAACCTAAATTTCAAAATGCTTTACTCAGAGAATGAGTGGGACTCTAAATAGTATAAATAGCGATGACTTTTTTTGCTCTTGTGTGGGTCATCCTGACTCAGTTTGCCCCAGCTAAAGGGCGTATCAGTGCTACGCCCGCTCTCACTGCCCGTGCTTTGGGTAAGAAAATGTGTCACTATTAGGACAATATGACCCATGCATTTTTCTGTGGGTATGGAAAGTGTGTCACTCTTTGGACAATATTACCCACGTATTTATCTGTGTGTAAATAAAATGTGTCACAATGCTTGGAATACGTGACCCATGCATTTTCTATTGGTAAGTGAAGTGAACTATCAGGACAATATTACCCATGCATCTTTCTGATGGTGATGAAAGTGTGCCACTATTTGGACAATGTGACCCATGCATATATCTGTGGGTAAGGAAAGTGTCCCACTATTTGGAAAATATTACCCATGCATTTTTCTGTGGTAAGAAAAGTGTGGTCCATACCCATATATCTCACCCGCATGTGGTCCCCCGCAGTGCTGCTGAAGGGGCAGGTGACCAGCAAGTACTACAGGTTCCTCACCCAGAGCGGGGGGTGGGTGTGGGTCCAGACCTACGCCACCATCGTCCACAACTCCCGGTCGTCCCGTCCACACTGCATCGTCGCTGTTAATTACGTCCTCAGGTGAGTGGGACTTGGTCATTACGTCCTCAGGTGAAGGGGACTTGGTCATTACGTCCTCAGCTGAAGGGGACTCAACGTCTTCCAACCCTTCCCAAACTCATCCTACCAATCCCCCCTTCAAAAATTTTCCAGTAATTTTAATTGCGTTTCTGTAATTTGAATTTTACTTATGATCACGCTGTTAAGTCCTTTTTTTCGTAGGAAATTATGTGTTTTTCTTACCCCAACTGAAGCTGTACAAATACATGAATATTTCGTACCCGATCGTGGTGGTAAATCTTTCGTCGTTGACATTCGTGATGCGCAATGGAATTTCAATATCTTCAGTCGATTTTGCTTCTGATTTTTTAATTCCGATGAATTTTCGTCTGTTAAACTTTTTGTTGATGATTTTCTTCGATTTTATAATTAAAATATATATGTGTCGTGATTTTAAACACTTGCGATAATTCTTTAACTTCTTAACCAACTCCTGACTTCTTACTTCATGGCTCTAACTTTTATTTATTAAAATTAAAATTTTAGTTTTAACATCTTAACGCAGCCTGCTTGTATTTCCTGTTACTTTTCATGCATTGATATCCTTGGTTTGCCAATTGTGGTAAGGATCACCCTACATGGAGCAGCAAGTTAGGGGTTCAAAACCCGCAATTAGAGCTGAAAATTCTGGTCAGAATCAGCAAGGTGGCCTGTAGTTAAGGCCAACGAGGCCAAATCACTGCGGATCCCACTGCATTACTATGATTATTATTATTATTATTATTGTAAATTATTATCATTTTACTTTCTGACTAACTGACGGATCCTAATTTTTCAGTGACGTGGAAGTGCGGAACCATTTCTTGTCATGGGAACAACTTGGCGCGAACAACAGAAGCGAAGAGTCGTGGTCTGATGGTTTACGGTCTGCTACCTCTGCTCCAACCAACAGACTCAAGCATTTGACTCCAAACTCCAGTCCATCTCCATTAACAGACTTGGATTCCTCCAACATGGAGACTTCTCCATCCCTGCCTGCGATGCCCGTTGGAGCAGGGATGGAGTCAGCAGCTTTGTCCAACCCATCAGTCCCAGGCAGTTTGGTTAGCAACCCGTACCCTGGTATCATGAACAGTTCACCTACCATTTACCCAGCTAGTTGTTACCCAGTACCACATTCCATTTATGACTCGTATGATGACCCTCGGTACCATAACAACAACAGCCATCACCCTCACCATCATTCAGCAGCAGGGGGAGGGGCGTTAAGTCACATCTACAACCCCAACAGTCCAGTTCAGCCCCACAGTATCCCAGTAACCTACCCATTAACTGCTGCCCCAGCCCCTTGCCTCCCCATAGCCAATTCCCTCTGTTCCTTATACGACGAAGGTAGACCTTGGAGTCAAGGTTCAGGTTCCTCATCCTCGTCTGAAGATCCTAGGTATGACTGTCCTCCTGGTGGTGTGATACACCAAAACCCTACCTTCCTCTCCAATGGCGTGTCTGGTGGAACACTTTCTCACTCCATACCAAACGGCGGAAGTCATCTTAATGTACTTCAGCAACAGCATCATCAAAACCATCAGCATCATCAAAATGAGTATCTACAACATCACTCGGTGCAACAAAACCTACACCCAAGCGACAACAATAACACGTTATCACAACAAAACAGTTTCGGGTCTGCGTCCGGAATGTACGACCTTGAATACTACGCGTGCGACAAGTACTACGATAAAGCCATCCCTCATGACCCTGATAAATCCCTTTGTGATATTACCAAATCATCAGGACAGCTACATGGCTCCAAGGAAGCTCATTTGTCTCACCAAAGTTTGCATATGTCACTTCACACGCAAGTCCATACCTCTCACGGGTTGATGCTAAGTTACCCTACTTCTGATCTTTCAGAAAGCTTGTCTACCTCCAGTGAATCTAGTCCCAAGCATTCGACGAAACCTAGGCATGGTGATGCAGCGACTTCACATGACCAGAATCAGAATGATGATATCCAGATAACAAGCATCTCCACTGCATTGGGTCCTTCAGATTCTGATATTTCAGGGTCTTCTCTGAGTGAAGAAAAAACGACGGAAAACAGTGATACCTCCAACATCACTGAAACGTCCCACACAACTCGTGGAATGTATGGCAGTAACCAACTTTACGCGTCACAAACGACATCACTGGCTTATGATTTTGTCAGATCACAGTCTGGCTCTAACGTGCCAGGTATTCTCAGCACGAGACACTTGTCAATTGATATTGGGGGAACAGAAACCATAACCGACAACAACCAACGAAGAACAGGTAGCAGCGTTTTCGGCAACGACTTTGGGCCACGTCCACCAGCGGATGAATCTCTAGACTGCCACGGTGTTGCCAAATCTTCAAGCTCTGAAACTGAAAACGTATTTTCAAGAACCGCGAGCGTTTTGCAATCAAATTCCACTTCCGTGCGAGGAAACTCGTGCCAAAGAGAATCGAATTCCCAGACACAACACATCCATCATCAACAAAGTTGCGATCCTCCTGCAAGTCGGGATGTTGGTGAAAGTGCGAACGGTTCTTCTTCGGCAAGCATAATGAGTTCCATATCAGCATCCGTCATGAGTGGGTTGCCAGCTACAACATTAGGTTCAGCTTCAGAAAACAAGGCCCCTATGCAGCCAGGATATACTTCAGTTATTGTTGATGCACAACAGTATCATATGACTCAAAATGATTATGTGAGGTAATTTGTACAGACGCACAATGATAGTGATGAGTTTATCCTACGCAATAATAACTCGAAAACTGAACTTTTTAACGCAATATGTCACACGAATGTCGCATATAGTCGACATTGCGTGATGCAGAACTAAATCCGACGAAATTGTTATTTTCAGTGATGTTAACCGACACCGCGATTCATGTCCACTTGTTATTGCTGTACCAAATCGCACTAAATTGTTATTTTCACCGATATATGCAAATGCAGCGAGTAATTGCCATTTATTCCATAACTGCTACGTAGATATTGTTTTGTTTAACAATGTTCGTCCTGATCATGAGTCAGCATATATTATATCTATTGCTATACCATATGACTCGATCAAGTTTTTATTGTGCATACCTTAGTTATACGCTCCTATGCCCGTAATTAAAAAATGTCTATTAATTAATTATAAATAATTGTTCTTTGAATATAAAGGCCAGTAATGTTTGTACAGACGCACAAAGATAGTGATGAGTTTATCCTACGCAATAATAACTCGAAAACTGAACTTTTTAACGCAATATGTCACACGAATGTCGCAAATAGTCGACATTGCGTGAATGCAGAACTAAATCCAACGAAATTGTTATTTTTAGTGCTGTTAACCGACACCGTGAGTCATGTCCACTTGTTATTACTGTACCAAATCGCACTAAATTGTTATTTTCACCGACATGTGCAAATGCAACGAGTAATTGCCATTTATTCCATAACTGCTACGTAGGTATTGTTTTGTTCAACAATGTTCATCCTGATCATGAGTCAGCATATATTATATCTATTGTGATGAAACATGACTCGATCAAGTTTTTATTGTGCATACCTTAGTTAGTTATACGCTTCTATGCCCATAATTAAAAAATGTCTATTAATTAATTATAAATAATTGTTCTTTGAATATAAAGGCCAGTAATGAGTGGGTGAAGCTTGTGGGACTCGAAATGAGTCTCATCCAGATCGCCAGTTACCCGACATTTTGTCTCAGGATTACCATCAATAGGGGATATAATTTAACCCCATAAATGGGGGGAGGGGATGAGGTTTTTAGCACCACGTTTTAGTTTTAGTTACAGCAAGTGAGGAGGGTTAGTTGGACTCCCACAAGGGGGGTTTTAGTTTGACTGTTCTTATAGCATTGTTACCTACATATTTGGTCAGTCTATTTTCGACTTATGCTGTCTCATGTGATCACTTGAGTTACTTTACAACTTTTATTGATGTTTGAGGTATAAGGGCTGTTTGAACACGTTTGAACGTGCTTGAACATATATGGACGAGTTTTGACAAGAATGTGCACGTATAGACGTGTCTTAACCATGTTTTGACTTTTTAAAATATTTTTTGCCAGATCTGAAGATGTTTTAACGTGTTTTGACGTGCTCGCACCTAATTGAAAACTGAACTCGATGTAGTCAAAGTAGCTAAAGAAATATTGTGAGATGACCAGGTTATAGCCTGTTAAACTGTAAAACCTGTTATAATATTGGTAATAGATTTCAAGTTTCTCACTATAATTGAGGTAGTTTTCTAGTTTCTTTTAACGATCATAGTTTGCGAGAATATTGCTTAACAAACTAATGAATTTTTGGGAGAGCATTCTGATATATCATAAAAAATTAAAAGACGAAGTTTGAGTATAAAAATTAATCATTTAGATCCACTGGGCATTATAATTAACGGGTAGTTGACCTTGTTGTGCATATTTTTCAATTGTTTGTTGTTATGTTTGTTATTGTATTAGGAATTAATGTATGTAATGAAACAAATAATGCATTCTCCGCTGAAAAAAAAAAACATTTTTTTTCTAGAAAAATGATTCCCCTCAATAAGAATTTTATTCTAGCAAATAGATTTTATGTCTATGCACCATGAACATAACTTTTCCTATTTTTTGTGCATATATATTGATATATTTTTAGTTTCGTGTACTTATCAAATTAGAGACAATAAAGTGATTTTCACGGACCTTCTGCTATTGTTTCAACTCTGCATTTAACTTCCTGTTTTCCAAGTGTTTTTCACGAATTTATTTATAAACACATCACTATAATTCCATTCCATATGATTGTCGTAAGTTCAATATAGTTAATTGAGTCTCTATGGCCTGTGATTGGTTAGCTTATACGTGACCTGAATGGTGATTGGTCAGCTTACTTGTGACCTGAATGGTGATTGGTCAGCTTACTTGTGACCTGAATGATGATTGGCCAGCTTACTTGTGACCTGAATGATGATTGGTCAGCTTACTTGTGACCTGAATGGTGATTGGTCAGCTTACTTGTGACCTGAATGGTGATTGGTTAGCTTACAATGGTGATTGGTCAGCTAATTTGTTACCTGAATGGTGATTGGTCAGCTTACTTGTGACCTGAATGGTGATTGGTCAGCTAACTTGTGACCTGAATGGTGATTGGTCAGCGTACTTGTGACCTGAATGGTGATTGGTCAGCTAATTTGTTACCTGAATGGTGATTGGTCAGCTTACTTGTGACCTGAATGGTGATTGGTCAGCGTACTTGTGACCTGGATGGTGATTGGTTAGCTTACATGTGACCTGAATGGTGATTGGTCAGCTTACTTGTGACCTGAATGGTGATTGGGCAGCTTACTTGTGACCTGAATGGTGATTGGTCAGCGTACTTGTGACCTGAATGGTGATTGGACTATGAGCTTATGACGTCATTGTTATTTCTCTGTATCATTGTCATATAAAGTTTTAAGATAAGCGCTATAATATTTTGACGTGTACAATATGTGAATATGTTAGCGTCTTTACCATATATAATACAGCTCATTATAACAGTTATTATTCATTTCCCTTTACCTGCTCGTACATTTCTGAATGCGATACACGTTCGTCCGTGTATGGGTCGTCCTGACTCGGTTTGACCCGGCAAAAGCGCGTATCTGTGATACGTCCGCTCTCATCTCGTGCTGTGTGTATCTATTAGGAAAATATGACACATTAATTTAATTGAGTGTACGGCCGTATTAATCACTACTTAACTAATAACTACTTTATTTTTTTTTATTTTTAAAGTTCAGAGTACCAAGACTGGAGCAGAGAGGCGCGGGTTCGATCCCAGCTCTGTGAGTCAGTTTCTGGTCAGAATCGGCAAGGAGGCCGGGCGGTTAAGCACAGCAGAATTGTAGCAGTGAGTTGCGAGTTCGAGACCGCAACAAGCTGTGGATGTTCTGCGACATTAAGAAACGGCGACAGGCCTAAGGCCTAATAAACGCCGAAACCGCTATTTCATCCAATAGCTACTGGATGACTGGAAGTTATGTGTGCTGTAATTTAAATATAGAACAGTAAAGTTGTGGTTAGGCGAAGTATGGACTGGTGGCAATTAAAAAAAAATTACAGAAATTTTCACAGCCAGCTGAGGCTCGAACACGCAAATCACTGCACCAATCTTTCTGAGCCTAACACCTCTGGTGCTCATGAGATGATATTAAAGAAATAGGTGGGACTTAATATCCAAGTAGTCATACACATTAATATATGGGCCAAACTAAACTAGGAAACACAAGGGCGGAAAGTGGTCCACTATTCGGACAAAGTCTCTCACTCATTTTTATTAGTGTGATGTTAGGGACTTATTACTCGAGTGTTTCTGAATCCAAATAAATGAAAAAGTTCAAAAAAGAATAAATATTTGCAGTTAAATTATCCATGCAGGGTCCCAAGAACTTTAATTTTGGTCGTTGTGTTCAATGTCGCAAGGAAACCGTTCAAATAAACGGTACATTTTCCTATTATATAATCATGGAGAAGTCAAATACTTGAAAAGCTGTCACAATTCTTCAAGAATGATCCAAAAATTTTGTCATATACATCGGATGTTGCCTTCAACATGATACTACATATAATAAATGTGTGATAGCCTCAAACATGTCGTATACATTTACCGAAACGCCCCAGTCACATTAGTTATCCGAACGTAATTTATGATGTAAAATATAGGAAACTGAGCTATCTGTTTTTTAAAAATTCCTCAAGCACTCTAAAACTTAGAGATTTATTTATAAAGAAAACCTAGGACATATCTTGAAAGATAAAACCACTGTAGTTATTTTATTGAATTTAGCCAATCAGTTTATTTTTATTATAAATAGGGTTGGAAATTTTCGCAGCTCAAATTGTTAGTGTGTTATCACTATCAATCAAAGTAATGAGGTACAGTCGATTTTGTTAGGTCTTATATTATACGGAATAATTCACATTTGATCCATCTTCGGATCATTTCTTCATTGTCAAAATTATATGTTTATTATGTGTATTTCTAATATGTTACTAGATTCAAATTTTAAGTTAATTTGGCATATAAAAATCGGACAGTATTATTTATTTAATCGGTTTCCAGTTGTCCGCAGTTTAGGTTGTAGAACAACATCGCTCCTTCTTCAAACGTACAGGTTGTTGCGTATCATCATTCATCATATGACGAATAGGCCTAAGACTATTTATATTATACGGAATAATTCACATTTGATTCATCTTCGGATCATTTCTTCATTGTCAAAATTATATGTTTATTATGTGTATTTCTAATATGTTACTAGATTCAAATTTTAAGTTAATTTGGCATATAAAAATCGGACAGTATTATTTATTTAATCGGTTTCCAGTTGTCCGCAGTTTAGGTTGTAGAACAACATCGCTCCTTCTTCAAACGTACAGGTTGTTGCGTATCATCATTCATCATATGACGAATAGGCCTAAGACTACCCGACACTCGTAAACCCAGCTTCAGTTTAGGACTTTCCATGAACTGATGTGATGAACTGATGATTGTGATTCATTGTCTCAAAAACATAATTGCCAACAATTCTGGTCCATCACGTGATTTCACGTCATTCACGTGAGCAGTTATGATCCTCAAAAGTCAAAAGATAGAGGGATAGAGCACGTTCATTTTTATTACCACACTTCTCAGTTCTATTTAGGTAACTTCACAGTCGTCACCTTCGGCTTCACTTCTTCAACTTCAAGAAATTCAAGTTCATTACCATTGACCGATGATGACTTCATGTTGTTTGTCTGTCTGCTACAAATCTTTTCATAAATATTTATCACACTTCTACCGTTCTACGTTCTAGTTTCTACCTGTCCAGGCTGTCCAATTCATCTGAAATTTTGCACACCTGCTGACTTGCGTATAGCCTAGTAGGAGTCTTATTAGTGAACAAATAATGGAAAATAATGACAGTCATGGATGGCATCATAGGGCAAATGTTCAATTTGAATTTGATGACACTTTTCTCATTTTCTGCAACTTATAGTTGTAGGTGTACCTAGCCTAGCCTCAATGCCTCATAACCTAGGAGCAGGAGGCGGTACTCGGTAGGAGGCTAGGAGCTAGGACAGCAGGCTGCAGGAGCAGCTGGAAGGTACATAAAATAAAATATCTTTACAAGTTTACAGAAAAAAAGTGGAATACAATTTGATTTTTTGGTAATACTTTAGATTAATTGCATTCAAAAAAAGGGTGTTTTTTTAATTATATGTTTTTTTGAGATGTAGGTAGATTAAGAATCGGAAATCCATTTTTGGCGGTCGGCATCGGAAAAACGATTTTTCCGTTTATAAATTAAAGCCATAACGCGCCTAAGCCCTAAGCTGCAACGTGCAACCTAACCTAACCTAACCTAGTGCAATTTTTGGGTTTTACATAGGTTTACAGTCATTTCCAGATCGATATAGATAATTTCCAGTAAAAAAAAAAAATTTTCTGATTTTTTAAAATTTTTCGCCAAGGTATTCCATAATTCCGCACCACCCAGGAGGTTGCAGCTTAGGCGCATTAAGGCTTTAATTTAATTTTAATTTTTAATTAACGGATTTCAGATTCTTAATCTACACCCCCAAAAAACATATAATTAAAAAATAACACCCTTTTTTTGGATGCACTTGATCTAAAGTAATACCATTTTTTCAGTCAGAGAGTCAGTAAGTTTATCAATTTTTTGTTCTTAAATTTTTTTTGTAAGCCAATATTTTATTTTTTGAGCCATTAATATATTTTCCAATGCCATTACCATTTGCCACAGCCAGTCCTTGTTTAAAAAATTCCAAGCTATGTACCTAGATTGCTCATTTATTGCCACGGCACAGGCCTTTGACGCCTTTCCACTTTGACTCAATTAATGAAATAAAGAAAAGGTAATAAACTATTTTTGTTATCTATAGTTCAAAATAAAATAAGAAACTCATTGTACATGGTCATGTGTATTTGAGACACTGAGACTGTGAGACATCAGCCTATTTTGAAGTGTAGTCTTTAATTTTAAAAAGTAAATTTTAAATACATATTATTCATTATTGGATTTGTATCTGTCATATATATAATCTGTGTGTTTACCAGATTCATTTTTATTATGCTGCAAATGACAATTCCATTTCTGAACAAATAATGGAAAATAATGACAGTCATGGCATCATAGTGCAAATGTTCAATAACTTCAATTTGATGACACTTTTCTCATTTTCTGCAACTTGCAGGTGTACCTAGGAGGCTAGGTCAGCAGGAGCAGCTGGAAGGTACATAAAATAAAATATCTTTACAGAAAAAAAGTGGAATACAATTTGATTTTTTTTGGTAATACTTTAGATTAATTGCATCCAAAAAAGGTTTTTTTTTGAGATGTGGATTAAGAATCTGAAATCCGTTTTTGGTGGTCGGCATAGGAAAACCGATTTTTTTCCATATATAAATTAAAGCCATAATGCGCCTAAGCTGCAACCTAACCTAACGTAGTGCGATTTTTGGGTTTTACATAGGTTTTCAGTCATTCCCAGATTGATATAGATCATTTCCAGTCGAAAAAAATGTTCTGATTTTTTCCAATTTTTCGCCAAGGTATTCCACACCACCCAGGAGGTTGCAGCTTAGGCGCGTTCAGGCTTTAATTTATATACGAAAAAAAAAATCGGTTTTCCGATGCTGACCACCAAAAACGGATTTCAGATTCTTAATCTACACCCCCCAAAAAACATATAATTAAAAAATAACACCCTTTTTTTGGATGCACTTAATCTAAAGTAATACCATTTTTTCAGTCAGAGACTCAGTAAGTTTATCAATTTTTTGTTCTTAAATTTTTTTTGTAAGCCATTATTTTATTTTTTGAGCCATTAATATGTTTTCCAATGCCATTACCATTTGCCACAGCCAGTCCTTGTTTAAAAAATTCCAAGCTATGTACCTAGATTGCTCATTTATTGCCACGGCACAGGCCTTTGACGCCTTTCCACTGTCTCCACTTTAGGACCACTTAACACTCCTTAGAAACTGCACTGTGCACATATGACATATTCACATTATCACATATATACCCTGCCAGCCTGCCAGGTTCAGGTTGCTGGTGAAGGCCTGAAGCTGGCAGGAATCTATCTACATATCCATCTCCAATTAAAGCTTTTTTAGCCATTTTTGGACCCCCAAGTTTCCTGCTAGATGAATAATCCCTATTCCAAGATTACAAATATAGGAAAATGGTTCTAATTTAAACTCCAAAGTGTAAAATGGGGCAAGAGTAACCCATGAATTAGACAAAAATGCCTGTGAATCTGGCCAGTTTTACCTATTCTTATTGATTTCCTGTTTCTTACTACCTGGAATGTTAGCCATTTCCCAACATAGTTTCATTGTATGCTTGCTACCTGGGCTTTATCTCTGAAACATTGGAAGTCCTGTGATTATAAAGGGAAATTTTTATGTAGGTAGGTATATATTTTATCTATAATCTACAAATCAACATCTATATTTAATGCTAAGTTGAGATTTTTAATCTTAATCAAGTGGCTTGTCAATATTGTAAAATGTCTGTTGTGGGGATGTTTATTAAATTTCATCTTTTAAAATCTTAGCTTCAATCTTAGCATCAAACTCTCGTCTGTTCATAATATTGCCAAAATTGTCTTGATGCTTCATTTTTCAGTGAAATGTTTCTAAGTTAATAAGAATATCCTGCCACTTTCTGCAGTCTGTTAACTCATTGTCATGGTAAAATTTGTCACTTAATTTCAGGTCTTCAAAACAACAATAATAAAGTCAGATCAAATTGCATGCACTTTTCATAATGATTTATCCAGGATCATTTATGTATATACTCATTGGTTAAAGTTTAAGCTTCTGAGTAACCAGCTTTAGTCACGCAAACCATGGAGTCCTTGCAAGAAGGTCTAGCAGACGTAGAGTCTGTGTTGTCAGCCTCAATGCTGCATTGTTCAACAGTGCATCAACAACACATCCTCAACCTGCTAATTCATCGCTCGGTACGTGACCCGATATTGCCAATGTTACTTCATATTTATACTGTTACTGGTGTTATCAATAACTGGTGTTATCACTATACTGTTATGTACTGGTGTTATCACTATAGTGTTACTGGTGTAATTGCTATAGAGTCAATTTTGCCTAAACTAAAAAGATTTTAACATTTATTTTAAGATGAGATCTCTCTCTGCAATCTATTAAAATATCTAGCTGTGAAAATATGCTTCAGATGCTGTGCTCATGCCACTGTCTTAATTTGTGGTCTCTTAGTGTTCAAATATTCATTCATATTTAATTTATATTAAATATAGGTGAATGAAATACTATATGTATTCACGTTTGAATGGTTATTAGTAATGAGTGACATAGCCACAGAAATAACTTCAAGGTCAGATTTTTATTTCATTAAAGCTGTTTTTACTTGTTAATTTTTATTTATATAAGTGGGAATCTTGTAAGTCATTCTCAAACATTTTTCTACAGTAACAAACAAGTTCTCAAGTAAAAATTTCTCAAACAAGTTCTACAGTAAAAAGCAAATGTTTGGAGGTTTTATCAAATTTTCATTTACATAGTAAATTTAGCTTGAATTTCATGCAAGGCTCAAAGTCATGTAAATGAAAATTTAAATTACTATTTCCCTTTTCCAGCTTGGGACAGATGCACTGGCCATGCGTTACAGAGGCTTCTCATTGCTGCCAAAATTATCAGATGTTTCCTCAAATCAACGGCAAGCCAGCAATCCTCTTCATTCTTCACAAGAAAATCAATTACAAGCATCCAGGAATTTTGTAGAAAATTTGACTGAACTTTCATTAAATTGCCCAGACTCTGTGCCTTCTCAGCCTGAAAAGTTTACTAATGGCAATGTTTCAAGAAATTGTGAAGAAAATTTGGAACTTTCCTCATTGAGAAGATCCTGTGATCAACCTGATATCTCAAGAAGTTCTCAAGAAAACGGTCTTGATAAATCTGGAGAAAGTCTTCACACTTCTGAAGACAATCTCCAGCATTTATTAATGTCAGGCTGCCCACCAAATCCATCACGTCTAGAATCCATGGATCTTTTTGGCGAGTTATCCACGGACAACAACCCATCAGTGTTCCCAATGCAGCAGGAGTTCAGACGCAAGTTATGTCTGGGATCATATAATGCTGGAGGCATACCTTTAAATGATCTGGGTGAGGAATTGGAATCTACGCCTTCAGATATTCCTGTAAATCACGTGGATGATAAGAACCACACGCGTTATCTTGGCATGTGTGTCAAAAAACTTCTAAGTCAGGATGAATTTTTGAAAAATGACTTGAAAAGTGCTCGGCAAAATTCTGCACGTACAAAAAAGAATCCTGCAGCGTGTGGAGGGTTTGATACCACACGAGAAGCTCTGACGGTGGCTGCCGAGGAGGCCACGGTTATGAACAGTCCCATCAATTATCAAATGTAAGTTCAATTAATGTACATAAGTTCCAAGTTTCTACTAAAGTTGAACCATTATGAAAGTTTTAACAACCAATTGGCACAAGAGAATATGTTTAGGTTATCCAGAAATTACATTTTTATCTGATATGACATGTCAGGCTATGTTTGTAACTAATAGTACAATATATATCCATACAATATATTATTTATTTAGTGTATGTGTGTGTTCTAATGTGTTTGAAGGTTGATACTGTAGAAACTATACTATCTTACTCTACCCATTTTAAAACTATAATATGTAGGTAGATAGAAATGTGTGAAGCTGTCACCATAATGTGATGGTGGCATAATGGTATGAATAAAAATGGCCTTAATGGCAACCATAGATACATAAACTAGACAGCCATTAATAAATGAAGCTGAGTTATACTCATCCATAATTCATTTGCAATTCTTATATTTAAGATAATTTGATTTATTAATTAATGTATTTAATATTATTTTATTTATTAAGGCATGTAGAGATTATTTTTGTATTAATTCATGTATTGAAGGTTAATTTATTTAATAATCCATTTATTTGAGATTATTTTGAAATTTATATATTGATTCATGTATTTAAGATTAATTTATTTACTATTTCATGCCTCATGCCACGGCAACCGCACGGTGATGGTGTGGCTGAGCGCCACAGGAGCGCTGGTGCGGGTCCTGCGTGGCCACATGCGGTCCGTGTGGTGCGCCACATTCCACCCACGCCACAGCCACCTCCTCGCCACAGCCTGCCTGGGGGACCTCGTCCTGGTGTGGCATGAGGTGAGTGTGTGGCATGTGGCATGAGGTGAGTGTGTGGCATGTGGCATGAGGTGAGTGTGGCGTGTGGCATGAGGTGAGTGTGTGGCGTCTGGCATGAGGTGAGTGAGTGGCTTGTGGCATGAGGTGAGTGTGGCATGTGGCATGATTCTCTAGCTGGGCTGATTTGGTTTCATTTTTTCCAAGGGGCCGCAGAGGGCTTTTCTCTAGAGGCTGTAGAGGACTTTTCGACTATCTTTTTTATTTTCTGTCCAGCCATTATAAAATGCTCGAACTAGATCTCTTGAACGGATAAAAGGACGAGAAAAATACAAAATTGAGTTGAGTTAAGTATAATAAAGTTCCCTCGAAATTTTCGGCTGGAGGAACAACTGAGCTGCAGCTGGCGAGGGAAACACAGAGGTGTGGTGTGGGAATCAAGGGATCGACGCGTAAGTCGGGTGGAGAGGGGGAGGTGTAGGGGCCAAGAAGGTGGGGAGGGTATAGGAAAACGAGGCCTGTGCGTCTCAAGGCACCGTTGTTCTCCGGTGGGTAAGCGGTCGCCGAGGGTTGCCAACAAGCTACAAACTTTCCCTCGCTTCATGCACTGGCATTTGTCGGGAATAAAACACTTTTACTAGCCGTTTTTCTCACTATTCGCACAATTTTTACTGAACTGCACTAAAATAGAACCTTTCACTGAAATCGTTTCGGTACAAATTCGAACGATAAGTCAAACCGGCATTGTAAAAAGTGAGAAAATTGGGACCCGCAAACACGTACGTGCGTCCTCGATCACTGCCAGAACTCAACTCATGGTGATGGTGTTTCTTGTTGATGGTGTTTCTTTGAATAGTGGAGTGGCTGCCTCAGTGCAGCCAGCTGTTGGTGGTCCTGTTGTGGTAGATGGGGGTCGCTAACTCCTCCATACTTTATAGTCCGTACCTTATAGTGATTTTAACGCCCACACTCCCCTCCTGTCATCTCACACTGGCACCTGATGCCACTTGGCGGGCCCTCGAGGACTTGTTACTCTCTGAGCCATTAACACTGCTCAATTCCACTGACTTTTACACATATATAGACCGCCGAACTGAAAATCCTGGGTGCTTGGATTTAGTTTTTGTATCATCTGACGTGTCTCCGTGCTTCTGTATCAGTCGTCCGCAGGACGTAAGGAGTGACCACTTTCCTCTCATGGCTACCACACAGCTTGAGCTTGCCCACTTAGATTCAGCTCCAGTGTCAAGGTAGAAAATCAGTAGAGAAGGATTGAAGAAAAACGCCTCCCAAATTAATGCCTCTGCTGTGGTGTACCCTAATACACTCAATACAGTTTATACAAAAGTTACTGACATTACTAGCAGAGCCATTGATGCAGCAGTATAAAATTTCCCAACCACAACCGGGGCTCCTCCAATACGACTCACATCACCTTGGTGAACAGAAGCCTGCAGATTGGCCATAATCGACCGTCGAAACGCTCTAAGGACTGTAATTAGACATCCTTGTATGCCATACCTCATCATGTACAAGAGGAATAGAGGAATAGTGCTGAAGCACGTCACTACATTTTGAAACACAAACGAGACTACTAACGACAGTTTATCCAGGAAATCACATATACTGTTCCCCTGACTGTAGCGTGGAGGAAGATTCGCCTACTACGTGCCCGGTTCCCTGCTACAAATTATCCTCTCTCAGACAACGGACAGCTGATCACTAGCACCCCTGAGCAGGCTAACCTCCTCTGTAGCACCTTCAGTGCCTGCTGTCAGGCTGTGGAGGTCCGCCTGCAAGTCAGGTTTGAACCACTCCTCGTTGGCTGCAGGGGTGAGGATGCTGAATACAACTGCAGCTTCACTGAAGCAGAGCTTCGCAGAGCTACAGTGAGACTAGGACAGACATCCCCAGGAGCTGATCGAGTTCATAACTCCTTCTTAAAGATCTACAGTGGAACACACTCCTCGGAACTCCTTTCACTGTTCAATCAGAGCTTCCATATACGGGTGTGGTCCCATCTGCCTGGAAGGAGGGTCTGGTGCTGCCCATCATAAAGCCTGGCAAAGATCCAACCAACCCTTTTTCCTATCGACCCTGTAGCGGATCGCTACATAAAACTAAAATTTATGTATAACATATCTCGCTACCTAGAACTAATATTATGTTCATATTAATATTAATTTTTATGTTCACATTAATATTAACACTTACCATATTAAGTTATCACATTAAATAATTATAAAATCATCGTAAGAATAGTCCAGAGAAATCTCATTTCCGCCGTTGGGCAACATCCTACACCTCCCTCTCTCTATGGTCTCCTCCTATTCTAGCGTCCATTTGCTTTCTGACATCGAGCTGCCAGCATCTCTCATAAGTTCCCTAACTTAGAAACTCTGCCTCAGAATAGCTCTTATTCGATGTGTTAAGTGTAAGCCCTTACTTGGAAACTCTGCCTTAGAATAACTGTTATTCAGTGTAAAATGTAAGAGTAAAGTCATGGCAGAGACGTTGCAAGTTTCTAAACAATCAAATATGCAGTATAACATGGCTCACGTGACTTGTATAGCTTATTTGTGGAATGTGTGGTAAATTGTGTATTAACATTGCAATATTTCGCAGTGTCCCCTGCATCGCAACCTACAACCTGCAACCCGCAGCCTGTAACCTCGGCGTCTCAGCGCCAGCATCTTCCCGCCAAGCGCACGACGCCATCTTGCCGCGCTGCGTGCCTACGCTCCTCCGCGAACTTTCAGTGAACTCATTCAGTGAACTCATTCAGTGAACTCATACAGTGAACTCATTCAGTGAACTCATTCAGTGAACTCATACAGTGAACTCATTCAGCGAACTCATTCAGTGAACTCATTCAGTGAACTCATTCAGTGAACTCATTCAGTGAACTCATTCAGCGAACTCATTCAGTTAGCAGCACCTCATTATCGGGGCGTTATCTGCATTCCTCGCAAGCACCGGAAGATTGGAAACCCTGTGAGGTCACAATAATTAAAGCAAACAATGAGGCCCCAACTGATAATGCAACTACAAGTCTGAAATTGTCATGTCCAGGTGTGACAACCGACCTGTGTGAGGTCATTTACTACACCTCAAAGAAGACATCATCATCATTTTGAATTTGGAGATTGGTCGTGAGACCGGCCACGAGTCCGGCCATAAATTCGCCCGCGACGTCCTTGGCTTAAATGGCTTCTAGTGCTAAGTGCTGAAACAGTTAAAACAGCTGAAAAACATATTGGTTCACTATATGGGGTTCTATTTGTGAAATACACATTTGTGTTTAACCTTCATCTTTTAAAATTTCAGCGTACAAGAGTGGCAAATTTCAAGAGAGTGGGCCTGAGTGGCATATGTCTGTGGGGACTGGGGGGTGCTAGAAATTCACTAGGGGGCCAAAGGGGGCGCCAGCCTGAAAAAGTTTGGGAACCACTGGGTTAGAGTTAGACTAGTTGTTCCCAAAGTCCCTAAACTTTTGCAGGATGGCGAGTGGCGCCCCCTTGGCTGATGGCTCCCCAGGGGGCCAGGGGCCCAGTGAATTCCTAGCGCCCACCGGCCACCAGTGAGTCGGCAGTGACAAACACTAAGAAAAATCGGTGGGTCTGGGCGTCTGGCTCACGGCTGACCCACTAAGTTGAGTCAACCGCGTACAAATAGCGATGCACCTTTTTGACTTGCTTGCCCCATTTTTTTGTCATACTGACCCTTTAGTTTAGATTATGACTGACTCACTTGTGGTGTAAAACTGCTGTCTGCTTTTGACACCACCTGTGTGACCACCATAGCATGAATATGTAGGGAGCATTTGGGGGTTTTGGGCGTCAGAGCGAGTGAGTCAACCTGACACGGAGTGACACTGACACCTGCAATTTAAAGGGCCAGTAATAGGTCACACTGTCTGTCACAGACCTGCAAAGTTCTAAGTGGATTGTTGCTGCAGCAGTGTGGCAGCCAGGCATGGAATATATCTACTTGGCGAGCCCGGCTCGCCAAGTAGATATTCAGTAGATATTCGAAAAATTCAGTTGCGGCTCGCCGAGCCGCGACTGAATTTTTCGAGCCGTGGTTTTATGGATTTGCCAGCCGTGATTCCATTTCTTCGAGCCGTGATGGCGTGATTCCATTTCACCGAGCCGTGAATTCCATATCTCGGCCATGAAAAGCCATTCACGACATAGTGGCAAAGCAGAGATTTTTTAGAATCAGCTCATTTTTAATTTCCTCATTTATTCAAGATCTAAGCCAATTTCTTATGTATGATGATGCTGTAAGGGGGCGACGGTCCCGGTACGTTTAATATTGATATTAAAGAGGTTCACAGTATGGCCCTGGATACTACGGGCAGGGTAGGTTACTAAAACCACCCGGCGCTGCCAAGGAAGATATATTAGGAGATGCTAGCACCGCTGATAACACAGATGCTGATATGCACTGCAGCACAGGATGCGATGGGGTTAGTAAGGTTAGGATGATACAAAAATATATGAAATAGTTTTGGCTAATGACGCACAGTTCAACCACAAATTGGCTAATCCTAGATTCAATTATTCAGCTATTTGAGCGGTCCAAAACGTATAACACAATCAACAGTACGCCTCCCTAAGACATAACCACTAAAGTGTTCAAGGTAAGTCAATACACTCAATGGGGTTTGTATCAAAGTACATGCATTAGGTCTGAAAAGCCTAGCTAACCAATAATCCACATTCATGAGTCTGGAAAGAGAGGACACAGGTGAGTGGAAAGAATGCATGGTGCAGTGACATAGATAATGATACACAAGCCACACCACTACAATGCTGTCATGCTGGTACTGGTATCCATGATACTTTACTGGTCTACTTATAGGACTCAAAAATGAACTTGAGGGAGAGTCTAAAAAAACTCTCTGCTTTGCCACTATGATTTACGAGGCACAAATTTAATTACAAAGTCCAAGTTCAGTTACCTGTTGAGTCTCATTTTAAGGCAACATTCTGCCCTATCCAATACCCAGGACCAATAGTACGGTAGTACCATTACCATTTACCCTCTCTGTACATTGATTTATGCGTTCATGACACGATTCAGTTAGTATCGGTGGGTTGTGATTGTCACGATTCAATTAACATCAGTGGGTTGTGATCGTAACGTGACGGTAACGATTCATCATTCAGATGATGACAGATCATGAAAGGGGGGCAGGGGGGGGAGCTCATTAACAAATTAGATAGGAGCTAATTTGCTGCCCAGTGCCCAGCACTCTAAATACAGTGGTTACTTGAGGTGCAGCTCAGTAACCCACCTGGCATTGTATGAGGAGGTGCACACTGCACATGTAGTTGCTCGGTCTATTGGCTATTGTACAAATGGCATTACTTTGACATCTTAATCTAGTTCAAATTTAAATGCGGATAACGATGTATCTAACTTAAAGATAACGTACACCCCTTGCTGGATTTCATTAGAAGTTTTCACCGTATAAATAACCTAGAGTTATATTGAGTTTCAGGATAACTTGATCAGTAGTCCCATGGGTAGTTGATATATTGACGCAACACTTGACATCACTTGCTCCCACCATCCTTGAGTGGAATCAAGCCCCAGAAACATTTAGTTATGTATCCTTGCTACATTGAGTGCCTATTGTGATTCAGGCGACTGGTGGGACACTGGGACTTTGTCATGCTCTCCTCAGTCTCCTGAATATTCACAGGTATTGTCACGGAAAACCAATCTCCTCCTAGACTTTTGAAGCTAAAATGATGAGACATACCATTCGATTTGTAAAGACCATACCTACCAAGCCATGGTCAGGAAGATGTGCCTGGCGCGCGGGAATTTATTTTGTCATTTTAACAACCTGCGCGGTGCGCCGTACTACGTTGCTAAAAAAATGTGCCATGCGCCGTACTTTAGAAAGCTAAAATAGTTATACTATTTTAGTCGACAATATACCTACGCAAGTATATTGACTACGCGAGTCGAACTGACAATAATAAAATGCAAGACATGTCCGGGTTACTTCTGACTCTTCTGGTTGTCCGCCTTGTCGGATACGGAACGTACGGTAATCGTAAACTGCTACTGTTATACATACGAAATGTAAACAGACGGTGTTCACTGTTCAGTGTTGCCATATGACTTTGGAGAAAATTTCTTCTAAAATAAAGAAGGCCGGGATTGCGCGAACATGTGCGCGAAGATAATCAATTTTCATTAGGTACATTGCGCGAACTGTGCACTGCAATAGCTTAAAAAAAGTGAAAATGCGCGGGAAAATTCACCGAAAACATACATCATCCTGAGTGTGGCTACCAAGTAATGAAGCCCTTTTTTTTAGATTTGTGCACAGTTTGTATTCAAAATGGGGGGAGGGGGGAAAATTTCAAGAAAATGAGAAGTAAACAGAAAAATGTGTTAAAAAACTAAGGCAAAAATAGAAAAATTGGGCTTCATTTCTCAATTGGTATGGCCTTTACGCATTGAATGATTTGCGTCTCAATGTTGATTTTTGTAGCTTGAAAACCCTAGGAGCCTAGGAGGAGATAGATTTCTACAGTACCCCTTGTTTGTCCATTATCTATGAATTTCACATTTTCTATTAATTTTCCAAAAAAATCATATACAGGGTGACACAAAAAAAACAGAGCTCATAAAAAGTTGAATAATTTCCACAATACTCAAGTAATCCTGTTATTTGTTTCAGATTCATTAAGAATGGTATGCGTCTCAATGTTGTAGCTTGAAAACCCTAGGAGATAGATTTCTGCACTACCCCTTTTTGTCCGTTTTCTATAATTTCACGTTTTCTATTAATTTTTCCGGAAAAATTATACGAACAAAATGTTCTTGTATTTTGGTTTTACATATATGCGTGAAGTTTTAGAAAGATCCGTTAGTAAATGTGGAAGTTTTTCTGGATGGTATACCCCCCTTTAAAGGCTGATTGGCGCATACATTTGGTGGTGCACAGCTGCGTACCCAGCAGGGGAAGTTATTGTCATTTATCAGTTGAGTTTCTGCAGTCCAGTGCCATGCGATTACGCATTCTGCCTATAAATGACAAAAATTTACTCCGTATCTACACTGAAGTTTTTCTAAATTCACGTGATTATCTTTGAATTTCAGATATTTATCCATAATAGAATTCATCTTTTGGGTTTGAATTTTTTGTCTGTGCTTAATTATTACGGTACCTATCTCTGATTGTTTGAGGCTTTTAGTTTGTTGAAATGTCTCTAAAAATATTTTCCCTGCGAAAGCTGGCTGGAGCTCTCCCACATCACTGGACACAATCTGTGTGGTATGTAAAATTGTGAACAATTGAATGTATTCTTTGTTGCCCAGATGTTTGTTTTGTATCATTAATATATTGTAACTTGAATGTGCAGACTGCATGCAATTTTGCAAATGCCATTAAATTTTTTTGCAAATCTTGTACTACCATAGGTTTGTAGCACTATATCATCAGTGGTTCTTGAAACAATTGGTGGTACCGATTACCAAACCCTGCAAGTTTCATATAGTCAAATGGGGTAAGACAGGATCGCAGCCTTCATGGGGTAAGAAAGGACCGGCCCATGGCGTGCATTCTGACTGCACTGAATTTAATTTG